>NC_142063.1:105809131-106049131 GCF_059756535.1 Pantherophis guttatus
CAACTTTGGCAACTTTAAGATGTGTGGACTTCATTTCCAAAATTTCCCAGCCAGATTGCTAGGGATTCTAGGAATTGAAGTCCACATATCTTAAAGTTGCCAAGGTTGAAAAACACCAGCCTAAGCTACAAATGAATGACCTTCCAATCTGAGTCATCCGTCTGCTATTAATTCTTTCTGAATTTCAATCCTCTATTTGAGAAAAACGGGGAATAATAATCCTAACTCAATCCAGATATCCTGGATTGTTAAATGTTTATAACTAGGTAATGCTAGGGAAATGTTTTGTTCATTTGAAAGTGCTCACAAATATAGTTGGGAGAAAAGAATAGTAATCTTTTTAAAATAATTTATTTTTAAAATTGGAAGTCATATTACATTATATTAACTGAAGCAGAAAAGGTTTGAGAGTTGTGTCTATGCATCTATTTATAACCATTTTGAGGAACTGACTTAAATTCAAAGTAATTTCAGCATTCTTCAAAAAAAAAATATCTCTCAATAAAGATAGAATGAGGTTCCCCAAGCTATTGCCCAAAAGACATTTCAGATTACAGAACCCAGGTCCTCAGCCAGCATGGACATGTTAGGTAAGGATGATCAGTTATAGTCCAGTATATTAGAAAAAAGTAGAATGGGCAAAACTGGGGAAGTTTGATCCGTCATCTGACAAAAAATACCATTTTCTATCACATATCAATTAATGATACATCCTTATAAAGAAAGGATGAGAGAGGGAGAGAGATCTACACACTTGAATTTCAAAACATTGTTACACTATGTTATACAGTGTACAGCATATACTATAAAAATCACTACCTTCAAATGTGTTGGCTACCAATTCAGAAAGTTTTAAGAACAGTTTGTTTATATTTTTGGAGGAATGGGTTATTAATAGCAAATGATGTAGGCTATAGGTGTCAAACTTGCCACGTCACATTACCATCACGTGACATATCACAACATTTTTTCCCTTAGTGGAGCTGGGGTGGGTGTGGCCTGAGTGTGACGCATCCGGCGTGCGGGCCGCCAGTTTGACCTCCCTGATGTAGGCTGTTTATTCCTCAGTCAAGATAACCCATCTTAAATACTACTTTACCACTTTCAACAGAGTGATAGCTTCTGCTCATTTATCCAAGTTTGTCAGCTTTGAAAGCATAGCAGCCACTATATGAAACAGAATATTTGGTAAATAGATGATTCGCTTGATTTTCTTATGTTTTTATATATCCTTTTCCCCTTTAATGATTCTATATGTGAGAGGGTTCTGATGCCACCTGGCTAAAAAATGTTGTTTCCCCTCTTTAATATGGAACTATAATTGTTGCCTAATTTTTTTCATTTCCTTTAATACACATGTGACTCTTCGTATACATTCAACCAATGATACATAGACAGACTACTTACTCTTCTGACAGCAGGTCCTGTAAAAGTTTGTTTCTGTCCCGGAAACAACCTAATGAGTGCATGCTATCTAGAACATCAGGATCGATGTCTTCCAAGGAAGGGAGAGAGCGAATCTGGACCTTTCGAGGAATTGGTTGTTCTGGTTCTGGCTCATTTTTACCCCCTCTTTAGATGAGAGGGGGGGAGAGGAGGGAGAGGGAGAGGGAGAGGGAGAGGGAGGGAGGGACGGAGAGAGAGAGAGAGAGAGAGAGAGAGAGAGAGAGAGAGAGGGAGAGAGAGGAGGAAAGAAAAAATAATTATACTAGTGTACAAAAGGAAAATATTCTCCCAAAGAGGGAACTCAAACAGTTTGCCTCTAACTTCAAGAGAGATTTAGATTCAAATTTTAGGATTTTAAATAGTGACTTCTATGTATAATATATCAGAGGAGTTCACAATTAGGAAATTAAATATCCTGGTTGTTGCAATTAACAGAAGTGCAGAGTCAAATGGAGGAGAAGAGGCTGTTTTGTTCCTTTGAAAGAGACAAGGTGTCTCCCCCCTCCTTTCAGAGAGATTTTAAAAATCCCAGTTGATATTCAGAAGAGATTCTTTGCATTATTTTCCATTCCATCACCTTTTGGTAATGCTGCATGGTCATCTAGCCATTGCAGTGTCAGGGGATTACTATAAAAAGAACAAAAGAAAAAATAGTTTTCATGCTGCTAGCAAGTGCGCAAGAACCATTTCAAAGTTGGAAGTTTTAAATTTCCAAACAGCTCCTGTGATTATTAATTAGAAGCACAGCAACACCCAGGATTTTTTCCTCCTCTGTGTGATGATCACCAGGTGATCGTGAACAAGAGAGAGAAAATGTCAAAAGCAAGTGCTGACTGCAAATACACATGGAGACTGATTTGAAATTAAAATTCTCCATAAGGATTTGGTGACTTCCTTGGAATACCTAAGGAAATTTTGATCTATAGATCTCTAATGCATGGTTCTGGTTACTGAATAGATATTACTTCCAAAGCCTCCATTCAAAATACTGCACACTCTCTTAATAAATTTGCTGCCACTGATTTTAATTCTTAGAAGCTTAAATCAGATATATTGAATCAGTATTTTAATGAGAACAGTACATGAAACAGTTTATTCCATTCTTTAAAATTAAGAACCTTTCCAAGACAACGAAGCTGTTTTAGTTAGTTTCTATTAGTAGTCATATCTAATGTCAACAGAACCAGGGGTGGGTTCTAAATTTTTTTACTACCGGTTCTGTGGGTGTGGCTTATTTTGTGGGTGTGGCTTGGAGGTCATGTGACTAGGTGGGCATGGCTAGCTGGTCAGAGCCATTTCTGGAAGGTCCTCGCACTTACGACCAGTCCTCACACTTACGACCCGGCTCATTTGTTTGCTTTTAACACTGATCAGCTGTAGGATGGCCCTTTGAAGCCCCGCGGCAAGAGTTTAAACAGTTTTCTTCCCTCTAGTCATCAGCTGGGACTCAGGAGGCAGCAATAGATTGGGGGTGGGACCAAATAAAAGAAAAGAATAACGTGGGGGGGAGGGCGGGAGGGGAGAACCGGTTCGGTGACATCATATTGTCACCGCTACCGGCTCGGCCGAACCGGGAGGAACCCACCACTGAACAGAGCCCTACAAAAAGATTGAACTAAATTGTTTGCAGAAAGATATTTCTATTATAGGATGGAATAATGGTATATTATTCTTTGACTAATACTAGATATAACACAAGCTTTTCAGGAAAATTAAGAGAGAGTTAACATATTTAGAGATCTGAACATATCTAGAGATATCAGATAGGGCAATGCTTTTGAACAGTTTTATTCCCCGAATGATGTCAGTACTATTAAAAATAATATACATAATGAAACAAAAATACAATTATTAAATGTTAAGGTATAATCATAATCTTCAGTTTTAGAAAAAAGAGGAAACTCTAGCTCTTCTGAACTCAAGGCATAATTTCAAGAAATTATTGTCTTTAAGATCATATTTAAAATATTAATGAAAAGTTACTTACATATACCATATATGCTTCTGAATGTGTTCTAGCTAGAAGTCAACAGAAAAAATGGAATGACTATAACAAAATAACAACAAATGCTAATTAATACTCTATTTAAGATTTTTCTTAAAATACAAAACTATCTTTGCACAAAATTACCAGTATATTTACATTTATATAATAGGAATGTAGCCGTGTCATTCAGAACTGGATATAATATTTTGCTATTTCCTAAGATTCACTACTGGTTTAGGCAAATTGGGGCAGGCTAAAAATTAAGGAACCTGATATCTCTGAATATATGCTCAGCAAATAAATCCAAATCTTCACGTGTCCTTCCATAAAAAGTTTTCTCCTCTTAGAAATCCATAGAAAGAACAGGGGAATTTGTGGGAGACATTGCTATTATGAGGTAATTGGGAGTTGTAAATATAAAAATCTATTGCAAATTATTCAGGCTGCCAGGGGATATTATCTTCTGCCTCCCCGCCCCCCACGCGATAAAAAAAAATCTACAAGATCTGAGAATAACAGTGATTCAGTCAAAAATTGTGGAAATGACCTTCCAAAATAAATGGTTTTGTGAAACAACCTTTTCTTCAAATATGTTGCTTTGGATAATTTTTTGGGCTTTTCAGCACTTGGGGAAGCAAGCTTAATAGGTTTACTTCTTGATATGCATAGAATTGTACAGGTAGTCCTTGACTTACAACAGTTCATTTAATGATTGTTCAAAGTTACAATGACACAAAAAATAGTAACTGATGACCATTTTCCCCACTTAAAACTGTTGCAGCATACCTGTGGGTCATGTGATCAAAATTCAGACACTTGGCAACTGACTCATATTTATGATGATTGTCCTGGGGTCATGTGATCACCTTTTGTAACCTTTTGACAAGCAAAGTCAACGGGGAAGTCAGATTCACTTAACAACCGTGTTACTAACCTAATAACTGCAGTGATTCGTTTAACAACTGTGGCAAGAAAGCTTGCAAAATGAGGCAAAATTCACTTCACAAATGTTTCAGTAAGCAACAGAAATTTTGGACTCAGTGGTGGTCATAAGTCAAGGACAACCTGTACTGGTAACCTGTAATTCCAAGAAAGACGATAGCTACCACAGAACATAGGCCATACAGTAGACCAGGGGTGTCAAACACAAGACCCATGAGCCAGATCCGGCTCATTGGGCCGTCCTGGAAAATTTAAGAGGCCGTCCTGTATTGCTTTGGCCCGGTCTACCCAATGCGAAGAGGAAACATGGGGCCAACATGGCTTCGGCCCGGTCTATCCAATGCAAAGAGGAAACATGGGGCCAACATGGCTTTGGCCCGGTCTACCCAATGTGAAGAGGAAACATCGGGCCAGCATGGCTTTGGCCCGGTCTACCCAGTGCGAAGAGGAAGCATGCCAGCATTTGGGGGAATGCCGTCAAGCTGGCCATGCCCACCCAGTTGGCCACACCCACCCACCCACCACCCATGCCTGGCCCCCCGAGGTCAACCACAGCCCTGATGTGGCCCTCAATGAAATTGAGTTTGACACCCCTGCCATTGACCGCAGAACAAGCCTTAAAATCCAATCTCAGCCAGGTAATCTGAGACACTCTGGTTAGTACTGAAAACCACAGACAGGCTTGAAAGAAATCAAAGCAATAAAATCCAACTGTTTATTCAGTGTTGATCATTCACCAAACTGACCAAAATAACATCCCTCCCATAACAGTACCTGAAATTAGGTTGGAGTAGATAATCTAAATCAGAGGTGTCAAACTGGTGTTCTGCAGGCTGAATGCGTCATGTACAAGCCATACCCAACCCAGTTCCGTGAATGAGAAAAATGTCACAAAATGTCATGTGATGGCAACGTGACGCCGTGAATTTGACAAAGTAATGTAATGAGTAAAGTAAGGAGTATTACTACATTACTACATTACATGATGGGGAAAAAAATCTGGCTGCCTTTTGGGAGGCAGTTTAACCCCTATCTTTACTCAACCAATCTTAATTTTTACTGCTTTCACTGGCTAGGTAGGGCAGCAAAGTCCAAGCATGCATGAGATGTCCTCCAAAGATGTCCATACCCTACGGTAACACTGGCAAACTTTCCATTATTCTTAAGTATGTTCGTACATCGCACTTGTTCTGACTTATCAAGACAAAATCAACATGGTTATAATTTTAATAAAGGAAACAGACTCCCTTCTGAATAGTCAATGGATCCCATATGACAGTGTGAGTTTATAAGATAGTATGAGTCAGTATGAGTTGTGCAGATGGCTCAGTAGTACGTATGACTTAGGGGTAGACAGACAATTGGAACAATGTTTAAATCCTATTAGCGGAGTGTATGAGATCAGAGACCTACTAAATTGGCCTGCAAGAACTATGGCAGCTGTTTTGCTCTCATTATTTTCCACCTCATTTCCAGCTAATGAGAACTGGCAAGTCAAAATAATCTGCATGAAAATGTGAGGGAATAGAACAAAAAAAAAAAAAAACAAAAAACAAAAAAAAACGAAGACTGCTTTGAGACTGTGACCGGGAGGCTCAGAAAGGTACAACAAAATCAGTGGTTTAATCTGTACTCTATAATAATCAATATGAAAAATCCTGAACTATTTTTTTTAAAATGTTCAATGTATGAAAGAAAAAAGGAAAGCAATCGAGAGGAAAGCAATCTAAAGGAAAAGCAATCGAGTTAAATGTAGGTGAGAAAGTCAGGAGGTCTCCTTTAAAAATACGTTTAGGATTTTTGTGATTATTTATAAACCTGACTCTGCTTGGGTCAAATTTAAGACATATCTATTTCACATCCTTAAACTGTACCTATGCTGTGCTGATGCCAGCTTAAATATTTAATGAAAAATTAAAGCTAAATATTTAAACTGTTTTAAGAAAATTCTGGCCAGGTTAGGATGCTATAGCACACGTTGCCAGATGTTCAGTCCAGACCGCTGGCTATTGCAGGCCTCACTGTGCAATTCCCTGCTGTTGTATCTTTCCAACTTTCCATGCCAAGAAAACAACTGCTAATTGCTTTTCTTTCTGTGGTCCAAGTCTCACTGGACATAAATACTTTTGAAAGTACGTGCATGTATACGTATGCCTTATACATGTAACATTAATTAAATTTAGATATACAAAGTTAAAATATTAAAATACAGATATATTCAGACACAACAATCAGCTTCACTTTTTTGGGGGGTGGTGGTGGTGGTATTTTCCCAGTTTTATCTCAATATGGTTGCTTTTGCCATTTATGTTACAGTTCTTTTCTACTGGCACAGTAGTTATAACATTTCCCTGCAGTGCAGAACTTTACCGGTTTTAAATCTGCCAAGTTCTACTTTTTAAATGACTATTTTTCTTTCCCTGAGCTACTCATTTTACGGTTCTTTTTCAAAAGTCAACCAATGTACTGTTTCACCATTTTTCCAGGTATTTGAGATAGAAGGGTTTCTTACCCGCTCCCAAATAGCCCAAATGACCTTCTATGGTTGGAAAAATGATGTAATGGTACACCTTTGAAATAATAATAATAATAATTATAATAACAATCATGTTTTGAAAGCCAAATGACAGTAATTCAGAGAAAGAAAAATTATATATTCTTTATCAGCGAAATATAAATTATATATATATATATATATATATATATATATATATATATATATATATATATATATATATATATATATATATATATATATATATATATATATATATATATATATATATATGCATATTCTACGAAAAAGAAAAAGAGACATATATATATATATATATATATATATATATATATATTCTTACTTCTTCGTAGGGTTTATGTGTGTTTTTCTTCTAGCCAGGTTTTCCCTACGTAACCAAGGTTTTTCTGCAGCACCAGCTCAGTAGAATCACATCCACTTGATTCTTTTTTCTTTTCTAACAGCTAGCAAGCTCTTCCTGCTAGGTGGGAGACCTATATAGATCTATTTCTAGCTCGTTTGCTTTCATCAGTAGGCCACACCCATATCTTATGTATCCTCCCTGTAAAGGTATAATATCTATTTTCTTACTTCTTCGTAGGGTTTATGTGTGTTTTTCTTCTAGCCAGGTTTTCCTTACGTAACCAAGGTTTTTCTGCAGCACCAGCTCAGTAGAATCACATCCACTCGATTCTGGGCTTTTTTCTTTTCTAACAGGTAGCAAGCTCTTCCTGACACACGCCATGAACACATGGCAAGACCTCAAACTCAGAGCCAAACCAAAGCCCAGGATGTGGCATCATAACCATCTGCTCAGGACATTACATCAAAAAACTCAGGATACCACAAAATACCACAGCCCATTACCCAGGTCGTTAAAACACAAAAGACTAATGGGCACCCATCAAGGACCTCACCCACACAGGATGTTACGAAACAGCTGACTAATCTGCAAACATCAACTCCATCAACTAATCAGGATGTAGCAACACAGGCAACCAACCTGCTCACAGCAACAAAGTCAGCACCCCACACCTCCCCACCAATATTTATAGAGAAACGGCAGCTCCGATCACACTTTCCTCGCACAAGCACGAAGCCGAAGACACCAGCCTGAAGATGACAAATGAGACTTTGTCAAAACGTCGCCAAGACATTTCCAATTTTACACGGGAGAAAACCCGAATAACCAAAGACCTACATATAAACACCCGCGAAAACCTCAGAAAACAAATACCATACATACATACATACATACATACATACATACATACATACATACACACACACACACATACACAAGCAAGCAAGCATACATGTATCTATACTTCTGAAGTTCTAAATTGGGGATGTTTTGCAAAGAAAGCTTTATGATCACTATGATATTGTAAAAGACTTGTAACAGAAGCTACAGTAGATCTTATTGAGGAAAAGATGGGAAACTCTGGAGATTGATAATAGTCAAAATCTTTGCTTAGAAGACAAGAAGCACAGCAAACAAAGTAGATGGCAAAGATTGAACCAGCACAAACTGGAAAATGCTGCTTTCAATGTGGAACAGGAAAATACAGAGTATGGATTGGGGACAAGTAGAGGACTATGCTGTCCCTTCTTGTCCTCCAGAAACAATTGGCACCTTCTACTTGCAATGGGCAACTTGATAGTTGGGGATACCCTAATTATGAAAAATTATAAATAGGACAGATCAATTTTTGACTGAGTTTGCACAGCTTGATTGATTGAAACATCTTATTCCTCAGTCAATTATCTCAACTCTGAATGGCAGCTGCACATAAGAAGGGATGTCTTGGGAACTTTGGGGTCATATTTTTAGTGTTCCCTGTAACTCTAAAGTGGGATATGAAAACTGATCTATCTATGACAGGTATCAGCAACCTGTGGCTCTGGAGCCACATGCGACTCTTTGGGCCCTCTGCTGTGGCTCCCTGTCAGGTGATCCTACCACTGGCTGGCCCCGTCCCTCGCCCTCCCAGTCACTCCTCACCTGGCCTGAGAAGGTAAGGGCGACTGCAGGTGATGGAAAAGTGGTAGGGGCAGAGACAGAGAGATACACACAGAGAGAGACATAGAGAGATACATAGAGAGAGGGAGGGAGAGAGAGATGTCAAAAGGGTTTTGTGGTTCCCGGTGTTTTTTAACAACCGGTTCTCTGCCCTAATGACCAGCTGGGTAGGCGTGGCTAGTGGGGGGTCATGTGACTGGTGGAAGTGAGTGACGTTGAGTTGGCCACTCCCACCCAGGTTTTGTGGCTCTCCATGGTTTATTTTCTGTGGAAACTGGTCCAAATGGCTTTTAGAGTGTTTAAGGTTGCAGACCCCTGATCTATGCAGTATTAAAAGAGTTCAATTTTATTGAGATATCTCTAGGCTTATATCTTGATCACAAATATTAGAAGGGACAGTTCATCCTTAGGTAAATTATTTGGATGATACAGAGTGACATTTAATTTGTTTAAATTTATTTAGTCAATTTATTGATTTGGTTTAACTCCAAACAAGTGTGAGCCTGTTAGGATAAAATTTACTCCTCTCAAGGTTAATTGCATAGCTCAGACAGCTTAGTTTTGAAGTTTGCATGACTTTCCTGTTTCCTTAGAATTTTGGAAATCCAATATCTGTTTCAGGGATGAGAAAACTGAGCATTCAGATCTTTCAGAATTAAGAGTTGCCCATCCTGGTTGAGACTGCTGGAAGTTGTACAGTTTAATAATATATGGAAAAGACCTTGGGAAAAGGGATGAAGAGACACAGCCTGGGGAACAGTCAGATAAGAGACAACATAGCTCACAGCTGGAGAATTGTTGGGGCAAGAGGCACAAAGTTTCTGGGCTAAAAGGAAACAACAGGAGAATTGTACTTTCAGATTTGCAAGATTCTATTAATGTAGCTTTATAACAAAGTAAAATGAGCTTATCTGGTTGCGTTCCCTATCTGGCTTATCTGTTATGCTGACATGATTCATAAAATAGCTCTACAGAGAATCATTAAAACTGTCCAGAATATCATTGGACTCCAGCTACCAGCCCTGGATGACATCTTCGAATATCGCTGTTTGAGAAAGTTGCATAACATTCTCAGAGACTCTTCCCATCCTGCTTACAATCTTTTTGGACTGTTGCCTTCTGGCAGAAGATGCAGAACAATTAAAACTCGGACCACATGTTTTCTGAATAGTTTTTAGAGCTATAATTGCACTCAACAATGAACTAAAGGGCCACCATCAGTGAGCTGTTGGACAGCATTACTTGGTGTGTTGTGTGGATGTTTGGGTGGTTTAGGGGTGGGGAATTGTGATGGGTGGGAGTGTGTTTGGGGATTGTTATATGTGTTGGACCTGGTCTTTGGGTGTTAAGTGAATTTCGTTGTATGGGTATACTGTGTATACACGTACAATGACAATAAAGTTGTTGTTGTTGTTGTTGTTGTTGTTGTTGCTGCTGCTGCTGCTGCTGCTGCTGCTGTTGTTGTTGTTGTTGTTGTTGTTATTATTATTATTATTATTATTATTATTATTATTATTCAGTAATATCTGAAGAGCCAAAGGAATCACATTGCTAATCTAACATATTATCAGTTCATACATTCTGAGAAAAAAGTTTTCTTCTGATTGCTTATAATGCAGTTGTATCCTGTTTTTTCCTCCACTGAGGTCAAAGCAGCTTATATAAAATTCATGGATTGTTCTCAGCTAAAAGTTGATTGATCCAGTTTTACTAATTTGAAGAATTTGCAACTTTCTAGTTAATATTTTTGGATGTGGGGGTTAATCCATAAATTGAGTCACTAAATAAACTTATTTTGGTATTCTTGGCATGTAAATTACCACTGTGTGCCACATGTAGATTATTCCACCTGTTGCCACATTTGTGTGCCTGTAATGAAGAGAACTAATCATTAATTAGTTCAGATGCAAATGCAGTTAATAAAGATAAAAACAGGACCAGGCCCTACATTCTTTATATTCCTTATTTCAAGATTCTTCATGGATCACATTTGAAGATTTGTCCATGTGGTAGAAGTGACAGTTTCCAAGTCAGAAAGACTTACAGTAAGTTCCAAGTCTAGAAGCAGTTGCTAAGTCATGACTAGAGCAAAAACTATTTTATTTATTTAGAAAATGCATATGTTACCCATTTTCAATAACTGGGCAAGTTATTACCATAATAAAATCATATAATTATGAAATCCATAAAATACATATGATGATATTCTAAAAGGCCTACCTGAAAGTGTAGTTTTTGAACCCTCTCCTAAAACTGCCTAAAGTCTGTGAAGACTGATGTGATAAACAGATTTTATAAATAAAGAAAAAGGCGAGAAACTACTCTTTCATGTCAGTTTGTCCACTTTTTGGGTCCCGTCATAGAAAAAGAGAATTAATAAATGTTTTGTAGGATCTGCAAAAGATCCTCTGTTAATATTCTAAGGGTACATTATGTTTTTTTCCTTTTTTGAAAACTTGTAAGGACATCTATAAAAGGTACTTATTTCAATACTTTTACTATTTATATTAAATATTTATATCACAGGATTTTTTTTAAAAAAAATCCTTAAAATATATTCCGGGAATCTTTATCTCATTGTGAAACCATTTTCTGATTAGGAATTTGAAATATATTATGTAAAACCAGCCTCTATTTGGATTCCTGTTATGTCTGAAATACAACTTTATTATGACATCACACATTCCAGCTTGTTGTTGCCAAGATATTTACAGCTTCTTCCTCTTCTTGTTTTAACAGATTCAGGGATCAACATTTTGTTGCTGTTTACTTACTTTAAAATGACAAGTAAGGGTCAAGGTAGGGCAACTGATTTTGACAAGAAAGGCTTCGATTTTAAGGTTTTGCTGCGAAAGTAAAGGGAGGATGGAATTACAATGAATGGTTGCTAATTTATTGGGAGTGCTAAAAGTTCCCTTTCTGTGTATCACGTAGTCCAATTTAGAGTGTTTGCCATATATGTGAAAAACATGGTCAGACATTTTCACACAATCACTGTGAAAATATCAGTATTAATTTGAAAGGGAGTAAGACTGCACTTTGAAGAAACACATTGTTTGTATGGTATTGGGTGGCCTTATAAATCGAGTAAATAAGTAAATAACTTTGCAATGTTGAATGTTCTTAGTAGTTATGTTCAGCTTTTGGAATTCTCTTTTTCACTGATGCTGAATAGATTTTATTCTGGAAGGACTTTTAGTATGTGATAATGTGTTTACGCTTTTATTTGAACAGCTGTCCCTATCTCCTTGAGCGACTGCTTCATATTGTCGATTTGTAAACTGTATCTTTTAAATGTTTCCATCATGTACCAGAAAGAAAAGACCTAATGAGCACAAATTACAAATTGCAAAACTGACATCAGCAAGCCACAGAACTAAAAATAATACATGTACGTTTCTAAATAAAAATGTTGGATGCCAACCTCGGCCATTGAAATGATCAATTCCTTATGATGGGGATTTAAGTATAAATGGCTTCTGACCAGCTGGATCCTATTTTAAGAAGAAATAACTACTTATGAGATACAATTGCTCAAAATCCATTATAATGTAATTGACATCACAAAAAGTAGGTTTTAACCCTGAGCGTGAACACTATTTCAGTTGTTATATATCGGATCAATCTACAGCTGACACGAAAATAAAAACAAAGTTTCATTTTGTACATAGAACATATTTTTTTGTCTCCTAGAATTTCCAAGTTTTGTTTCCATGTCCATAAGAAGTAAAAACTTGTATTCTTTTAAAAATCTCATTTAAACAACCTAAAATGAAAACACATTTATCTGAGGGTGCTGAAATTCTGAGTCAGCATTTACATTTATGTTACTGCAGAACACTGGCATTAAATAATATATATATGAGTTTGTGTCCTTCTAGATGTTCTGATGTACAATTCCCATCTTCCCTAATCACTGGAGGCCTTCAGAGTTATAATCCAAAATAACTGCAAGGACCCCGTTTCAGAAGGCTTGTTGAGTTACTGGATGGCTTTGAAAGCAAAAAGCATGAGATAGCAATGACTTGTTTCCTTACTGTCAACCGTTTCGAGGCATCCACTTCAATCATCCCTCGTAAGAGATTCTGACAATCTGGGGGAATGAAATGTGGCATATGGAACACGCCACGTTTCACTTTCTCCAACAGCTGCCTCAAGTTATCATCATCGAACGGCAGAGCACCCTGGAGCAGCGTGAGAAAAGAAGGGAAACAATATGGCTGAGCAAAATCAATTACAGAATGAAAAAGGTACAAGCAGAATGGCGGGAGACTGTCTCACAAACCAAGATTGGAATAGGGAACAATTTGACAGTGAGAAACAACATAGCAGAATAGTTTTCATGCAAATTATCCGTTGTAGCTGTAGTCCCAATACCTTGATTCTCCTAGGCAAACTTTTTTAGCAATGGATATTTATTGCAGCAAGTTATTGTGCAAATTTACATTAAATAAAGGAGGAAAGCTACTCTGATTATAGAATGAATGGGCAAAGTAATTTTAAAAATTGTTTATATTACAAAAGACTGCCTATAAGTCATGAAGGATAGGGATGTCCACAGTTGATAATTAGAGCTCTCTGAAGTTTCATAGAAGTGAAAATATTGATTTGAGTGGACTTTATTAAAATGAATGCAAGTTATGCATGAGTAAAATGAAGAAATTCATAAAATGAATGGATTCCAGAGATTAGCCAAAAAAATAAAAATAAATAAGACAGTTCACATTACCTTTCTTGCTATATTAGTTTAAATATTATTTATTCACATTATGTTACTTCCAATTGGGAGTGGGGGAATCAATGAGACACACTCATAAGGTTTGAATGCTAAATCAGGAGACTTGGATCATAGGCTCTTAAGAGTCAGAGTTAGGCAAAATCATTCTAGTACCACAATATATGCATGCTCCTTACATGGCAAAAAGTTCATATGTAAATGTAAGTGATTGCAAAACTTTCGATGGGTTTAGGGAAAAAATACAGGAGAATTTGACTGGAATATTGCCCTATTAATTCATCTATGCATGACCATAATATCCAATTAAGACAAAATTAAAAACAAAAGCCACTGATTAGAATATGAATTTCCTCAGGAATCTATTTTAATATCAAATACGATGCCTAATCAATTTTTATTTCTATGTTAATATTCTGGGAGGAAAAACAAAACAATTCAAATGCTAAGATTATAATTCCTTGGATTAGATTATGAGTGCTTGCATTTTTTTATGTTTATTTGTTCTTGCTTTTGGAGAATTGTTAACAGGTCTTATTTTACTGATTTGTCTGACTGAAATTATATGATAGCGAGAAAAAACATAAATCGATACAATTTTGCAGTCATATTTGTTGCTTCAAAATCTAACTCAAAATTCTGTATTAATATAATGTATAAAAAATGACTAGGGCAAGAGTGAGAGCTATCTCTGCATCTGTGGCTTGCAAGAGAGATAGGCAGAATTTTATTAAAGTTTAACCAACCATCTCCTTAGTGCTTTTCAACTTTACCAAAAGATTTTTTTTTAAATGTTACTGAGCGTAGGTCACTAAATTGAATTACAGGCCCAAAGCCAAACCCTTTTCCTGTAATGAGGTAAGCAATTCTTCTCTCAGTGGTGTATATGATCTCATAATATTGAGTAGTGATAATAAAGATTGCACTTGTGAGCCCTTACTAGAATCTCTGATCGACACTGCTCACAAAGAAAACTAGTTAAAAGGCTTATTTAAATGATTGCCAAATGATGAATAAATCAACATTTTCAGAGAATTGGAAGAGCTAACACTACCCTTATTATTCATTAATTCAAACACATCTTAATTAAAACACTTGATTCAGTTCGGCTCTCAATCTGGCATGCAGAAACTGTTGTGGCTCCATTACCTGAGCCTGGGCTATCGACAGATGCAGACTCTGAGAGTGAGGGAGAGGAGTTGGCAAGGCTTCCCTCTCCAGGACCCTCCTCTCTGGCAATGCCTCCGGAGGACACCGAAGGCCAAAAGATAGGCTTAGAGCCAAGCACGTCCCCGCAGCCACAGGTGGACAGCGACGAAGAAGATAAGTGCTGGCTGGACCCTCGGCAGAGGCGCAGGGAGAAGCGTGCGCAGCAGAGGGGAAGGCGTGCCAGAGATTAGCTGAGTCACTGGACCACACCCCACAGGGTATAAATGTGGGTGTGGTGGCCGGTTCAGTTTGTGATGAGCAAAAACTAGAAATAATCCATGATCTCTGCGTTACTGGACTTTGTCTGCTTTATCGGACGGCATTTGGATTAATCCTTGTATTGTTGAAACTCTGCCTGTTTTATCAGAATGCTTGCAGTCTAATCTTTGTTTTGTGTGAATAAAGTCTGAATTGGCAGCTAGCCACTGGGTTGCTGCCAGCTTTATCTTCAAAGAGTTTTGTTATGTGGCTTATTAACTCCGGGCAGTCTGTGGGGGTGCGTGTGTGGTATGGGGACAGAACAGAAACCCAGAAGCAAGGTATGTCTCATTTAGATGATTTGAGTAAGATAAAACTGGGTACTGCAGATGAACTTGCAACCTCAACTTCACCTTTCTTTACCTAAGTCAATAGAAGATTTTACAGCTGGGTTGGTACACATTTATTGATGCTGTTCATCTATCAAGATGTGTGTCAGCTCTATGAGGTAAATCCAGATCAGGAAACCAGTTCTACAGGAAAACTAGAACGATACTTTATTGAGACAAGCTGCAATAACCAAATCTTGAAAGTCTGATTGTGCTTTTTCTCTGCACCTTCTTATATCCCAGTGAATCAGGGGGAGGCCAGCCTGAGTCTTTTGTAGTACTATTCCCTGCTGCTCATTTTGCTCATTCAGATTCTGAATATTCTCTTCCTGGCTCTCTACAATGAGGCAGACAGACATTTCACCCTTCCCATTTGCAACCGAACAGCACACCTGAAGTGCCTTCAAAAGCCTCACAACCTCGTGTGCTTACTGATCATGTCTTGTGACCTGGTCTCAAAGAGAACCTGCCAACACGAGAGTCCTCTGGCCAAGCTACAACTGATGTAATGGATTCTTATTCTGCGACAGCCCATCTCACTGGAGAAACACAAGGCCTTCTGAAACAATTCACTTCTCATCAGTTTACTGAAAACTATCAAGAAAGGGGTGCTCTCTGGAGGATCTCTTTCCGGCAGTTATTCTAAAATACCAGCACCACCACAGAAAAGCAGTAGTTTTTAACTTCAGTGCACTGAGCCTTAAAAGAAATGCTAAATGCAAACCTAGGCTGGTGGATCCCAGTCCTGGCATCCTTGTACATGCATTAGAATGGCCCTAATGTAAAAAAAAAAAAAGTTTAAAAATGTAAAAAAAAAAAAAAAAAGGGAAAGAAAATAGGAAAGGCTTGGTTAACTTTTCCCCCATTGGCCTATTGAATGTTGTAAGCCAAGCCATGCACTAGATACTTTTCTTCAAAAAGTCACAGATTAGATGGTACAAAACAACTCCCTGCTGAAGAAAAAAGCCAGTTTTAGGGAAGGCCAGCAGTACCTTATTCTTCACCATCAAATAGAAAAATGTATCAGCCACCTCTGAAGGATTCTTTACATTGCTTTTAAAAAATTTATAAATACCAGTGTCTTTGATCTGATCCCTAGAGCCAGGCTCTTGGGAGAAGAACTGAATCTTCTATTGATGGATACCTTTGGTGCTGATCATAACAAAATACAAAAAACAATGGGATGCATGCTCTCTGTAGTGCTCCACTTTCATCCATAATCCACATCCACACAAGAGTGGAGCAAGGTCGCATTTTGGTATCACTTTCACTTTCTGTTCTAACTCAATTTACTTTGCAAAAGATTGTCCTTTTATAGTAAGAATGGGACAGGTATCCTCCTCTCCTAATACTAGTAGAGCTGAACTGGAGTCTCCTGCTCTTTGTCCTTTATTGTAGCTAGGAAAAAGCTTCTTCTTATTATTTTTTTTAATACCTGCAGTTTTTCAGAAGTGGTTTGCGATTGCCTGCTTCCTTAGTCCGAGAGAAAATAATTGACTCAAGATCACCCAGCTAGCTTTGTAGCTTCTAGTAGGGACTAGAACTCATGGTATCTGCTTTCTAGCCTGATGCCTTAACTATTAGATCAAACTGGGCCTGGTGGCTCAGCAGACTAAAAGCATTGTGATTAACACCAGCTGTCTGCAATTACTGTAAATTCGAATCTCACCAGGCTCAAGGTTGACTCAGCCTTCCATCCTTTCTAAGGTAGGTAAAATGAAGACCCAGTTTGTGGGGGCAATAAGCTGACTTTGTATAAATATACAAAAGTATGAAGGCTATTGCTTAACGCATTGTAAGCCGCCCTGAGTCTCCGGAGAAGGGTGGCATATAAATCAAATTAAAAAAAAAAAAACTATCTACAGTGCTCAACTATTACAGAGCTAATCACTTTTTCTAAAAGGTCTGTTATTCATTGCCATTCTTGGAAAATTAATGGCTTTAGCATTGATCAAAACAAACTTTTTAAATATTTGGGCATATCTTTCCAACTTCAGCATCCTGGAATCAAAAGCAAAGGAAGGTCACCATTAGGACTCATAAATGCAATTTTGCATTTCATTAACTGTAATGCCAGTAACCACGTTCCAGCCACAATAAAAAAATAACTGAGAGCCAATGTCATTAGCCACCTGCTACACAAGGTACATATTTATTGTCATAACTTAAAAGTCCATAAAAGTAGCTCAACCTAATTTTTTGAGAATTTGCAAGCATCCCAGCGCATATCAGAAACCCTGTTGGGACTACAATCTGGCCTTATTTCTGTAAAGATTGAAATGAAGTGTTGCCATTTCAAATATTGGATTAAATTATTTTTTGTTTTGGCTGTACTTTGGCTTTTCTGATTTATATGCTCATGGTAGAAGGCATCATCATCGTCATCATCATCATCATCATCATCATCATCATCATCATCATCATCATCAGAGATTTAAAACATTACATTACCCCACCATCTGACTTCATTTGCCTATGAGGGACCATTGTTTGAGATGAAACAGTGTCCTTGACACTGGTATCTGTCTCAAGTTAAGCAAAACTCTGTTTCTATATGGAGCAGGCTTCTTTGCGAGACTCTCCTCCCTTGTCAAGTATTTAGCCAACATTCATAGTCCAATCCAGAGGAGAGGTTTCACTTTTGTCTGTCAATGTTTTGCCATCTTCACTGTTAGAAAGGAGATTCAGTAACGCCCCTGTCCCTGAACACTGGAAAAAAATATATATAGTAACCATCTGTCATGCACTTTTGAACTGTCCTTTCTTATGGTGTGGCAAGTAAACCTAATCATGCCTTTCTTAATTCCATTCTTGCACCAGTTCAGAGGATGAAAATATTCTTTTGCTGTTAGCTGGCAATTCACCAAATATCTCCAGAAGTGTGGCTCAGGGCTGCCTTAACGCATGGGCCTGATGCAGGATGGGTTCCATTTACGTTCGCTACCGGTTTGCAATGAGAGCGTGTGTGTGTGTGCGCTTGCTTCGCTCGTGCCTAGCGCTTCTGCACATGTGCAGAGCATCTGTGATGACGTCTGGGTGGGTGGGCGGAGCCTCCCACCGCCGTTTCTACCGGTTTGCAAGATCCAGACCGAACCGGTAGCAACCCACCACTTGCCCGTGGGCCCCATGAGCGTAGGGGTCCCATACTAATCTGTGTATGTTAACCCTTCAATCCGCCTTGTATCATATAAATTCAGCAATTGTACGGCTTACTGAGTACTGTTTTGTTTTTCAACATTGATTTTGTTGGAAGTGCCAATAAAATAAATATATGTTTAATTTTATCGACCATTTACATTTTTATTCCTGTGAGTAGTCATAGGGGCCCCAGTACATTGCTTTGTCTGGGGCCCATAATGATGTTAAGATGGCCCTGGAATGGCTAGGGTCATTTGCAGCTGCCATTGCTATCAGACATTCATTTTTTAGCAATACTGGTAACTTCAATATCCTTCTGTATAAGCATTTGTCTATATTGTTTGGTTGGCTAGAAAGGTCCCCCCCGCCCCTTCAATATGCCTGTTTTGGTTTTTGACATATAAATCAATTAATATTTTAAATGTTGAGTGGGGTTTGTTATTTACTTTAGATGCCTGGAAATAATTGTTACTTTAAATCAGATCTATCTTTCTGATACTGATGCACAACTTAAAGAAGAAAATGAAACCATAGGATATAAATATTAATCATTGAATTATATTAATAAATGGTGGATGAGTTACAGAATTAATGATACCTATTGATCATCTTTTAATTATAATCTCTTTGGTATCCTCCCTATTTTAGCACAATAAAAAAGTCTGAATTCTAATAAAAACTCCTCTGCTAATTATAGGAGTATCAGCAATTTAGGGAAATAGGAGAATAATTTGTCATGCATTTCGATGATGGGAATCTTGCAGGTAAATTTCATTCTTGATTAAACAGGAAAGAACATGGCAGTAATATAGATAAAGCCAAAGTTGAAATGTGAAAATAGAAAGGGGAAAAAAAAAGAAAGTAAAGATAATGAGGATCGTAACTCACCACTAACAATGCAAACAAAATGACTCCACAGCTCCAAACATCTGCTTTTCTCCCATCATATTTTTCTCCCTGTGCAATATGGTAACCAAAGAATATTAGGGAAATATTACAATCAGATGAACCTACATTGTATGGAAAACTATTTTCTCCCCAAAGTATGGGCCTTATGTTTCACATACAAAATATTTAGCTTTATATAAAATAAATATAGGGTATATTACACCGAGATATAACACTAGCCAAATTAATTCTACCAACAGTGCTTACCCACCAAACCTTTCTAACCCTCTCCTTTAATGAACAAGCATACGGAGCCCAGGTGAAAATGGACTGCTTACCTGTATTGGTGGTTCTTCAAACTCTTATTTGTACATTCACACATTTGGGTGATATGCCTACACAGAGTGGAGGACTTGTCAGCAGGAAGATCATTCTCTAGTATGTGTACTCTTGGGTAAAATTCCTACCTGTTCCCTCACTTTCCCTAGAGGAGATGCAGCAGTCCAGGGGACATTCAGGCTACCTAAAACTGAGGCACCTGTAGTGGAGAAGGTGGGATTGTAGTATGAATGCACAGATGACAATTAAAAGAACTACAATTCGAAGCATGCAGCTTAATCTTCTTTTTGTTGCCTCTGTGCATCCTGTAAGTGAATAACTGATTATTTCCTCAGGGGTGAAGGGCAGGAACCAAGTCTCTGCAGAATGGAAGACTCCTCTGCTTTGTCCAAGAAGACTTCTGCTCTTTTTTTTTTTGATATCTAAGTTACAACATTTTTAAAATGCTGAGAATATGTGTTAGCCCTGAAAAGGTCAAGCAAAAAGATATTCACTAGGAAGGCTGTAAACGAAGTTAGGGGTTCAATCGCATCGGTACTTATCTGCTTGGAAAAGCATTATTTTGGCTAGTTAGTAAAATAGTGGAGAAGTTGCTGATATCCATTGAGTGAACATCTGAAGTGATATTGGCAGGTTCTTTTTGATACCAGATTTTAAAAAAAAAAACTGTAAAGAATGAAGAAAAAAAGAATCCCAGTTTTGCTGGAAGATACAACATGGTTTCTCTCTACAAAAGGGTGGCATTGTTTATGCTTATTGACACTAAGAGATGAATTGAACAGGATCCTATGGCTGCTGTTGCCATTCAATAATAGAGAGCTTATTCATACAATGTGACAATTGGTGAACTACTGCATCGTTATTATTTTTCTTTGCCATATGGATTGCCCTGGATGTCATATACCCACGTTTTCCACTCCCAAAGATAAAAGGTAGACAGCTTTAAAAAGAGATGGTTTTATCTGGGAAAGCTTTAAAAGACTACCAAAGAACAGGTCTACCAGGACCTGTTACTTACTAGCCCAAAGCACTATATTAGCTTTGATTTAGGGACAGTGGTCCTTTGACTTCCAATTGTAGGAGAATGATGATGGGAAAACAATCTCCACCTTCTGTTTATGAGGATCTGCCTGACTATCGGTGGGAAATTGACCTTGAACTTAATAAGGCTATTCTTTGTTCTGTAGCAGATTCTAAACCTGGTTCCACACTGTTTGATGATATGCTTGGCTGTATTGTCTGAATAATCTGGATGGCTGGTTCTGAAGCAGATTCAAATTCTTGTACTACCATGGATTTTAGATAACTGATGTGGTACTTCATATAAAAGATCTTTGAATCAACCCCTCCTCCCCCATTCTATCAGTGGTAAGTGATATCATAAATAGTTGGGGTGCAGAGCTAGAAGCCTTGAGTCGGGACTGGGAAGTTCACCACCAAAAAAAGATAATAACTGGAATACCCTTCAAATTTAGAGGTGCATTCATGGATGAAGATTCTTGGATGAAGGCTTATTTGAGGGGGGAAAAAAACAGTTTTGACAGATTCGCATATGAAGGTATCATTCTGTCTTAGTGTTCAATACAAAGAGAGTTTCTGCAAGTGAAGAGCTGTAGGATTTATTTCTACTTTGATTGATAAATAAATAAAAATACTTAGAAGAAATATCCTTCAATTTTTCTGCCAATAGCTTTGAAGTAAAGAGAAGGGAATTCAAGTTGCAAACTGTTTGGGTGGAAGGCAATCATAGATGACATGTAAGTTGTGGAATGTGACTTGAAAGTTATTGTCCTAGGACCCAGAACAATATACATCAATGCGAGCACAGTTGTGACAAATATCTTCTTTCATAAGACCTTCATAATTATTCTTTCATAGGAATAATCTCTTCTGGCTTGCTTGGAAAATATCTGGGATTAACCATAATCTTTATCAACATATCCCTCTATTAAACAAAAAGAATAAGGGAAGGTCTGTACATTTGTGGCAATTTGCAGCCACACTAAGTATGCTTCCCAAAGGGAACATTCCTTGCCATATGCCCTACAGCAAGGGTGTCAAACTTGCGGCCCACGGGCCAGATGCGTCATCCACTGGCCACCTCCACCCCTGTTTTAGCGAAGGGGGGAAAGTCGCGATACGTCACGTGACAACAACATGACGCCACAAGTTTGACACCCCTGCCCTATAGTATAATCAAATGGGAGGGCAGCAAGAACATCTCACAGCCAGTAAAATCTCCTTCTGAGAAAGCTCTGTACAGTAGATTAAATCTTATAGATGAAACAAACGAGTAAGAAGTGCTTTTCACTAAAGCATTCGATGAAGAGAAGAACCCAGGCCCTGCTGCAGCAGTCAAGAAAAAAATGGAGGAAACAGGTGGGAACACACCCAAGTGCATGCATGCTGGAGAGTGAGTTTCCTGCAAAAAAAACAAAACAAAAAACCACACACACTCAGGGCAGGCGCATCCCTCATATGTGTGATACACATAAATCATAAAGAAGAATGTAAATCTAGGTGAGAAGAGAAGTATGGCATATATCTCCCATGTGAAAGAATGAACTGAGCATTGTAGCATGCAGCTGAGGGTTGAGGAAAGGAGAGGAGGATTAGAAGGGTTTTGATAGAGTGTCTTTTTTCAATCTGTTGGAAGCGAAATGTAACTGGTATGGCAAGCATCAAGAGAATGTTTCAAAAATGGAAATGGAAAGTGGCCAGTGGATAGAATACCTATCAAGCAGACAGGACCCCATATAAATCCTTCAAGAATGGAGTGAGCAAGACTCATATAGCAATCTTCTTGTAGCTCTAAATCACAACTCTGATGCATCAAGTTAAGATTTAGCCTTGTGAAATCTCGAGGACAGCAAGCACTGTGTAGGAAATCAACCTTGAAGCAAATCATTCTCAGTTATAAGTTTCTAGATTGAGTGGAATTTATCTAAAATGGTTAAAAGGACCAGAGATCCTTAGGAAAAGATTAACCCGAGTCCATAATTGATTTCATAACCCCACTCTAACTTACCCGGATTACTTCTGGGCAGGCGTAATGCGGCGATCTGAAAAATAAAACATGATCCAGTAAATAATTTTTAAAATAATCCTATTTTTGTTTGTATGAGTACGTGCTTTATCTGCAAAAACCACAACCGCTAAAATTTCAGAGATGGCATCAGTCATTAGTGGAAAATTAAACTCATGGTTCGGGCCCCTATTTTTGGTTCAGATATCCTGATGTTCTCTATTGGCAGCAAGGTCATGAGCTGCATGGCGTATTTGCCACCTTGTGCAGGAATGTTATTTCCATCACATCCCAGCACCTTCTGCAGGACAGCTTCTTTGCAGGGGAGTCAAGAATGCTCTTTAATATAAGCTGATAAAAGCATATTTACCTGACATGCCATCTTACGTGTCATAAATTGATGAGTGATCAATTTGTAAATTATACCTAGATATGAATATTAAGGAACAGTTGTCAGAATAGTGAAGTGTACTAACATGTATTTATTTAGGAAACTGCCAAAACATTTTTTTTCCTGGCGGTTTTAATTTATATATCTATCTTGTTACATATTTTTATATGTTTATTTAATTTGTAGTAATATAATGGCCAAGGCTTGACTGATAAACATGATTGCCAAAATCCATTAACATTTAACTAGCAGCAGTTGAACGGATTGCCATCAATCATTCAAATAACTACCACCGTTCAAAATACAGCAAACTGGGAGGGAATCTTTTCTGTAACCAGAGGTAAATTTTTAGGGTGGATTGTTTTGTTCACTCCAAGAACTGTTGGGAATTTTAGAGACATCATACAGGTAGTCCTCGAATTATGACCAAAATTGGAAGCATAATTTTCATTGCTAAGCAAGGCAGTAGTTATGGAGTCATGCCCAATTTTATATCTTTATATGCTACGGCTGTTAAGCGAATCACTCCAATTGTTAAGTGAATCATGAAACCATTAAGCAAATTTGGCTTCTTCCATTGATTTTGCTTGTTGGAAGCTGACTGGGAAAATCACAAATGGTGATCACATCAGTGGTGGGTTCCTCCCGGTTCGGCTCTGTTTGGCCGAGCTGGTAGTGGTGACGATATGACGTCATCGAACCAATTCTATTCCTTCAGGAGCTGGACCCTCCCGCCCGCCTCCGCGTTAATACTACCTTTTATTTCGTTGTTTTCAGCCCAGCTGATAGGTGCAGCAGAGTGGATTGCTGCACCTCAGCTGGGCAGATTCATAATGCACTTGCGCACGGCGATCACATGTGAAGCACATGCACGGAGAGGCGATTGCGCGCAAAGCGTGTGCACAAAGACAACCGGTAGTAAAGCCAGTTAGAACCCACCCCTGGATCACATGACCCTAGGACGCTACAACGGTCATAAATACAGGCCAGTTGCCAGTTGCCCAAATTTTGATTATGTGACTGAGGGTTCTGTGATGGTTGTAAATGTGAGCACCTGTTATAAGTCATTTTTTTCAGGACTGCTGTACCTTCGAATGGTCACTAAATAGTTGTAAGTTGAAGACTGTGTATAACATGAGTCTGTGATTTGTGCTGCCAAATGTCAGCTCTTTTAAAAAAAATTTGTGACCTTGGATTTCATTAAATATATATAAAAATCACACCTTCATTTTTTTAAAAAAAAATTATCTGAGCTCTTACTTTTGAAGGAAAAGCAATTGAAAATTCCTTAGGTCAAGACCCTATAGAACAAACATTATCTTTTTTTGTTTCACAAGATTTCCTGAAATCAAAAGGAATTACAAATAGTTCTGTGTGGAAAACTTGAAAATCTGCCCAAGTCTTTCTGATAAAAGTCAGAGGATCAAGCCAGCCCTACGCTATAATTTATACTTCCAAGATCTGCTCTCTTTCCTCAGTCTGCACCAGTGGTGGGTTGCTCCTGGTTCAGTCCAGTTCTATAGAACCAGTAGTAAAACCAATGGGAGGCTCTGCCCACCCGCCATGGCATCATCATGGGTGATCTGCGCATGAGCAGAAGCGTGTGTGCTCCCGCTGCGAACCGGTAGTAAATGTAAGTGGAACCCACCCCTGGTCTGCACATATTGCTATTGAGAAAATGTCCAAGCATTCTATCGAACAACGACTAACAAATAGAGTTAGTAAAGAACACAATGTCCAGAAATGTAACCATATTTTCATTAAAAGGTAAGTACAGATGTAACATAGCAACTCTCTTAAGCTCTCTTTATAACGAGACCCAATCATCCTTTGACATCATCACAACCTACTGCTAAACAGGTCCTAACTTGCCCAGTTTTAGATTGTGGCATTGGACCTGGAAAAACACGGGCCAATGATTTTCAGCCGATTTTCAGCCAATTTTCTACTTCCCTTCCCTTCCATTCTCACATAGTTTTATTTTGCATCCTTAAACATGTTATCATTGGTGACCAAGAAGGGAAAGTCTCAATTTTATTTCCAAAGAGAATATAATGTGTTTCTGTAATTCCTTACTTACTATTTTTCATATAATACTTTAAATATGCATATTGTGATCAAAGAATAAATCCATCATTTTTTTCTGGATTCAATAAAGAGAAGATCAATAGAAAAAGTTATGTTTTTCACTGACTTGCTTACTCAATAGTTATATATATATTTCCTGTAGTTACCAGTTATATAGAATTAACAACTTGTACAGCTGCTCATCTATCAGAAGAAACCATGGATAGTAATGTTAAGGGGCAAAATTACTGGAATACCTTCTTCCTCTTTTCTCTAATGAGTTATTAGAGTTTCTTGATCAGGTTACACATATGAGGTACAGTGGTTAGCTGCTATTGTAAACTTGCTGACTTTGCAAAATTGATTCAGCTTATTCATATCCTTCACTTTACCAATAGCTTTTCTTGTTTTGTTTCAAAGAGTTTCCCTATTCTTATCAGCAACAGTTTTTCTCTCAGGTCCTTCCTACCCCTTCACTTTTGTTGCTTTGGTAATCTGTTCCCATCCTTTTTATCCCATTATATCTGCCTAGACATCCCAAATCCAGCTACAGGTCTTGGGTTTATTTCATATCACCTCATTGGTTATTATCTGTTCATTCAGAAACTCTGCCATCCCTTAGGCTAAACAATTTATTCATAGAGAAGCAAATGCACCCTTACTGTATATATTATTAAGAGCACAAACATGAGGATGCAGCGTACATACGTATCTAGAACTAAATCACACCAAATTTAGGGGATTTACATTTTATATTTGCCAAGCTCTTTATTTTCAGGAAAGTTCCTCTACAAAATAATAATGAAAAATTGTACAAAGCAGTTTGTCAACAAGATCCAATCTACTGTCTGCTGCTGAACTCCCTGTCTAGCAACTAACTGGAACAGTTCTATGAACTACAATATTATGCAACCAAGGAACAACAACAAAAGCATCCTAGAAACTATTGGACTTTTTCCAATGACAATGATACTCTAGGCCAGGGGTGTCCAACTGGCGGCCTGTGGGCCGGATGCACCACATGCAGGCCATGCCCACCCCAGCTCTGCAAAGGCAAAAAACATCATGAGACATCACATGATGTCACGTGACATGCTCGAATTTGACACCAGTGCTCTAGGCTAAAACTAGACATGACACAGGAGATTCATAAAACAAATCAACCCATTAAAAAAAAAATCAAAGCACAAATTGCATAAACACACACACATCTATCTAAATATATTCTAATTAGAGAAAAATATAGATGTGCTTTTTGAGAAATTTAGCTATTGGGGAAAATGCTATTGGGGAAAAGATTTTAAATAAAGCTATACCTAAAGCTCAAGTTCAAATTATAATTCCTCAAGATGATTGGCGTATAACTTAGGGGTGCACAAAATATTTCAAGGTTAAAATGTTTTGATCCCCAAATGACCTATTCTAAGAGGGAGTATTGTAGAATTCCAATGAGTTATTCAGACTTACGGAAGTAGGGTAATCCTAGAACTGACTGTTCTAATCTGTCTTTTGCATTGGGGGTATAGATGTTGTGATGTTGAATATTTTTGATCATGCATGCATGCATCCATTTGTATGTAGGAAGAACTGGATCTTACACATGGTTTCAATGTCTCTCATGTTCAAAACAATGGTATATATGCATAAAAACATAACCAGTGCCCTGCTAGAACCCCTAGCCCTGTGATGGCGAAACTATGGCTTACGTGCACACCAGCTGTCACCCATTGCTCTTCCGGGTTCCGGCATGCATATGCGCGCTGGCCAGTCTTCATATGCATGGGAGCACTGGAAACCAGAAGAGCAGTTCCCTGGTGCTCATACATGCGCCAGGAAGCTGAGCTTCTGGTTTCTGGTGCGCGCATACCAGATGGTCTTCATGTGCTCGTGTGTGCCAGAAACTGGAAGACCAGGTGACCCATGTGCATGCGCACCAGGGAGCTTAGCTTCCTGATGCATGCATGCGCACCAGGGAACTGCTCTTCTGGTTTCTGGCGCTCCCACATGTGTGCACCAGGGAGCTGCTCTTCCAGTTTTTGGTGCTCCCATGCACATGTGTGCGCTCCCATTTTGGCATTCAGTGTTGAAAAGGTTCACCAACACTGCCCTAGCCTATCTACTCCAGTAGTCTGTTCTCATAGTGGCCAACCAACTGCACAAGGAAGTCTACTATTCTTCCAACAGATGGTCTACAGAAATAGTCACATTCCATCAAAGCTAATAGCCATTGATCCCTGTAATTTTCATGAAGTCCAACACTTTTTTAAAGCTAGTCATACTGGTAGCCAGCACCACATCTCATGGTAATGAATTCCAAAGTTTAATTATGAGTTATGTAAAAAAATTGTTTTGTGATCTTACGTTGTTTGTAAAATGTAAGATTTTTACATGTTTGTACAAACAAAAACGATAGTGCTATGTAACAATAGTATGCTACTACTCATCATATCGACCCAAAATAAATCATATACTTGGCCTCAGCTCCACTAAACTAGAATTGTATTGTGAGTAGATTTTTGCTCTAGAGACTTTCCGTGCTGGGCTCTGAAACCAGTAATGTTGAACTAAGGATGTGAACTCAATCATTTGATTTTCTGACATTTAAAATATCAACCCTATCAATAGGCAAAATAAAGAAAATAATTTCTATTTTAACATACTAGTTCAAAGCACTAAAACAATGCATGCTGTGGATAATATTTTACAAAAGACCGAGAAGAAAAAAAGATAAGCTATCTTAATTACTCAACAGCTACACCTCAACCGTTATGATAGCAGCATAAGCTTTGGCAATTCAGAGCAGCTATCGAACTCCAGCTTTAATTTGGCTACTTAGTTCTAAATGACATTTTTAGTCCATTCAGAATAATAGAGTTGGAAGGGACCTTGGAGGTCTTCTAGTCCAATCCCCTGCTCAAGCAGGAAACCCTATTTCATTTCAGACAAATGATTGTTCAATCTCTTCTTAAAAACCTCCAGTTTTCAAGCACCCACAACTTCTGGAGGCAAGTTGTTCCACTGAGTAATTGTTTTGTCAGGAAATTTCTCCTTAGTTCTAGGTTGATTCTCCCCTATTAGTTTCTATGTATTGTTTTTTAACCTGCCTTCAGGTACTGAAAACTCATTTCTATACTGACAGTCACTAAGCAGAGGAAAATCCAACAACAAGCACTAATAATGGTTGTTATCACTAATTATTTAACAAGCATGCATCCAAGGAATGTGGTCCCTTCCTCATTCCTCAAGCCATCTCATCTTTTCTGCTATATCTCTAGGCATGTTATGTGGGATGTCTTCAAAAACGGGATCACTCAGCAAGACCAAGAAGCAATTTTTACAAGTGGGCTCAGCTCAGGTATGGCAAGAGATATGAGAATTAAGTAAACTTCTTTGAAGGGGAAGTAGCCTAATTTGATTCCCAAACTCTAGGGACTCCAAAATGCTATTATGAAGTATAATGATTTGAAAACATGGTCTCATTCTATCAGTCTAAGGATAGAATTACATGCCAGACACTGTCGAATGAAGCAACTGGTACAGCACATTTTTGTGGAAAATTGGTAGGGAGGGGATGGATTAAGCATCCTTCTGTTTAGACTATTTTCTATGCAAAGTCTGCCTTCCCAGTTCCCATGTACACAGAAAGAATTTAAGAAATCACAGTGATACTAGCTGGTCTTAAGAGATAAAAGGCTCAGTCACAACTAATAAACTATTATGTCATAAGGGAAAATGCATTTTAGATTTGGTTTACACATTATAATATGCTCCCCGTGTGATTACTTCAGGACGGCAAGGAGCTTAGGTGCTGAACCAACATTCCTAAGCATGAAGCTTAATTGACCTGGAAAAATTTGCTTTCCTACAAGAATTGAGGCACTTACAGGCCAACTGTGCAGAGGAATTAAATCAAGCGGAGTGAATCTGTTTAGCACTTCTGCAACATTAATTGCTGACTGCAAGCTATGCCTGTCAGATATGTGAGATTGAACTCACTACTTCTGGAACCAGAAAAAGGTAAAAGTTGCCTCAAGTCAGATTCAATTTCTGGTGAACATATGGTCATCTCCATATAGTTGTCTTCACAACAGCAGAGAAGTTGATTGCCCATTGTCCTTTTCCAGGATGTCTTTCTGACTTTCCAGTTTAGCCTCCAGCCTTGGGATTTCCTACTGATCTCATATCCAAGTCCTAATCAATCTGACCCTGCTTAGCTTTTACAAGATCAAGGTTGGCTAAGTGCTACCATCTGCTATAGGAGTTCTTTAAAACATGTTAATTTTCCTACTCATGCAAACACTACTCTATAAATTCAAACCTTCATTGCTCAGTTCTCTTTTCCAACACTTAATAGTGTAATTTATGTAAACTACTGCTATACTTCTGCAGTGTAACTTTTTATGCAACCAAAATCTTCCTTTTTCTTTTACATTTTAACAACTACTTTGTAAGAAAGCACTTTAAAATTACTTTATTTTTGTTTTGTTTATAACAACCTCCGAAACCACAGTGTTCCATGTAGGTTTATGCAGAACAATTAGCAAGTGAACTGTTTTGGGCATTCCATTTTAAAAACAAAATATTTTTTCAAGAGTTTATTTTGAGAATGAAACTAAAATTGCTCTGCGGACATCTACAACATAGTGCCTCTGTTTAGAGCTCCTTGGGTGCTCCTTGTTGTGGTTTAATTGGAGTATTATTTTGGATCTTGCCAGTGGGCTTTGTGTGTGTGTGTGTGTGTGTAAATTGTCCTGTTGTTATTAGTTTGGGTTGAATGGAATAATATATGGGGCAGAATTTTGAAGCAATGAGCCGTGGTGGCGCAATGGTTAGAATGCAGTAAGGCAGGCTAATTCTGTTGACTGCCAGCAGTTTGATCCTGACCAGCTCAAGGTTGACTCAGCCTTCCACCCTTCTGAGGTCGGTAAAATGAGGATCCAGATTGTTGGGAGCAATATGCTGACTCTGTAAATTGCACAGTAAAGCACTGTGAAGCTGTATAGAAGTCTAAGTGCTGTTGTTGGCATTCAAGTAGCATAGGGCTGAATGAAGAGCTATAAAAATGAATAAAATGACCACAGTGAAAGACTACTACGTCAAGACAGTTGTGAAGGATCAGAGACTGGGTTGGCCTTTATACTGGTCTTGTAATTTGCTAGAGCTGATGACTATGTAGGCATCAGACTTCCAATGAGGCCACCCTTCCATTTAAGTTCAAGTATAGTTATTTTAGATGTTGCCTTTTAGCCTTAGATGTACTACAAGGTAATGGAATGTATGGTTGGAGGAAAAGAGGGAGAAAAGGGGATTCTCCTTTCTATCCTCTCTGGTATAGTCCAGATAACAACTTGGCAATAGTTGCCAGGCATTCAGAACATTTGGACACAGCTCTTAGGCGTATCGGCCCGAAGGCTCTGAAACAGAATTGTCAGCATGGCTAGATAAGGTTGGAGCCCCTTCAAATTGTTCATTGCCTCCTAGCAACCCATTGCAGTTAATTCCTATGCTTTTCCCTCCTTGCTTCCCTCTATTTTTTTGCCTTGAACCTGACTGATTGTTGGTTTATTGACATAACTGACATCTCAACTCCTAGCCTGGTGTTTTTTTTTTAAAGCAAAGAATCAATGATATGCAAAGGAACACCTCCAGTGACCTTTACCAAATCTGCCAACATCCCTCGTAAATAAATATGATAGCCTTAACAATTTTTTTTAAAAAAAATTCTCTCAAGAATAAGGACATAAGAAGCACATCAAGAAGAGTGCCTTGGGAGAGTCGCATCTGGAGAACATCAGATGAGAGAAATCTGATGGACTGAAATAACTGTGATCTAGAGAACTGAAACTGTAGTAATTGAGAATAATTGCTTTTTCTTCTTTCTTGTTAGGTAATTTAGGTAGTTTTCATCAATTAGTTTACTTCGTTTTTCTACAACACACTTCCTACTATTTAGTAACTGCTTCTGATCCACAGAAATACACACACAAAGAGACGGAATAATACCAGAAGGATGTAATTTATCTAACTGTAAGTGATTTGGAAACTGACCTCCTCCTATTTTGAGTGATGATGTGGTGGCAGACTTACAAAAACACTCCCCCCTCTCTCCTGTCTCCCCCTCACACACACACAAAAGTAGGACAAAGGTACATACAAAAGTAGGAAACCCAGGGCAACAACCACAACAACATATTTTGCTGGGTTTCAAACTAAAACTCTTTAGTTTATGAAGCAAGAGGATTAATCAGGTGGGAAAGCTATTGTTGTTGTTATCATTAGATTATGGACTAGACTAGAGTAAGGCATTCACTCAGTTGAAGGGATGTTCCTGCCTCTGTGAAGTAGCTAATGAATCCTGGGGCTAGCCTGCAACAAATTAAAGCATGTTATGTGGAACAGTTTCTCTCAAGACAATATAACATGGAAAAGTGTACTTTTGAAGTGGAGTAAATCCCTAAAATAGTTTTAATGGTGAGTGGGGGATTAACAGAGGGTGGCATTGTCTGTTTCTGTTCACCAGAAACAGTTGCTGGTCTGTTTTGGCAATTGAGCAGGATACATCCAAAATTATTGCAGAGACTTATTAGGATTGCTCTGACTAATTATGTTTGCTCCTGATAAAGGACTGGAGCAGATATACTCTTATAAATCAGCTCCTATCAATCACCATCATCAAACAAAACAAAACAAAAAACAAAACAAAACAAAAACCTCTCTAATTCAGTGCTTCTCAATCTTGGCAACTTTAAGGTTTGTGGACTTCAATTCCAAGAATTCCTCAAACAACATGCAGGCTGGAGAATTCTGGGAGTTGAAGGCCATTAATCTTGAAGCTGCCAAGGTTGAAAAACACTGTTCTAATGACACTGGTCTACAAGGAGAAAGCCTTGGAAATGAAAGTAGCTCAGTTTTACCAGAATTGGGTCACTAATAAAAGAAAATTAAGTCCTGAGTATTAATTGGCTCCAGTTTCCAAGATACAGCCTCAGGTCAAAATTGCATCAAAATAATTCAAAATTACAAGGGGGATGTGCGATTATGCTCTATAACTTTTCTGAAAATGTGCTATAGCGATGATAATGGTGCCACATCAATCATTATAAATTTATCTTTTTATTAATAACATAACTTTCCATTCATTTATTGGTTTTTCATGTAACATTTCCATGCCTTTTGTGTGAAAAACTGACAAGCTCTAAACGGTTTTTATATCATTGATTCCAAAGGAAGACCGGGATCTTAGTCAACTAAAAAATGATAGACCAATATCTCTTTTAAAGACTGATTATAAGATCTTTGCAAAAATATTAGCGAATAGACTAATGCAGGTTATGCAACAAATGATTCATAATGACCAATCAGGATTTATAAGTGGAAGGCAAATGAAATACAATGTAAGACAAATTGTAAATTTATTGGAATATTTGGAAAGAAATAATCACGTCCCTGCAGCGCTGATCTTTTTGGATGCCGAGAAGGCATTTGATCAATTGAATTGGGAATTTTTATTGAAAACAATAGAGAAGATGGAATTTGGGGATTATTTTTTACAATCTAATTAGGGCAATATACCAGAAACAAACAGCACACATAATAATCAATGGTAGCTTAACAGAAACTTGCAAAATTGAAAAAGGAACAAGACAGGGATGTCCCTTGTCACCATTATTGTTTGTTTTAACTTTGGAAATATTACTGATTAAAATACGAGAATCAAATAAAATAAAGGGAATCAAAATAAGACATCAAGATTATAGGTTAAGAGCGTTTGCAGATGACTTGGTTATTACACTAAGCCAACCAGATCAATCGGTTATAGATTTAACGGATATAATAATGCAATATGGACAAGTGTCTGGATTTAAGATAAATAAGCAAAAGACAAAGATAATAACAAAAAATATGAACACAAAACAAAAAGAAGTGTTAGAAAGATTAACAGGATTCGAAATAGTAAAAAAAGTCAAATATCTGGGGGTATATATTACAGCTTTAAATGTGAAATTATATAAAAATAATTATGAATTGCTATGGCAACAAGTACAAAGAGAGATGGAAAGTTGGAGAAAACTACAGTTGTCATTGTTGGGAAGAATTGCAGCAGTGAAAATGAATGTTTTACCAAAGTTTTTATTTCTGTTTCAAATGACACCAATACTTAAGAAAGGTGCAAACTTGAACGAATGGCAGAAAGGTATTAATAAGTTTATTTGGGCAGGGAAAAAACCGAGAGTTAAGCTTAAGATAATGCAGGATGTACGTGAAAGAGGAGGTCTTAAAATGCCTAATCTGAGATTATATTATGATGTAGTTGTTTTATCAATAATTAGTAACTGGTTTAACTTAACGGAAGAAAGAATATTGAATATTGAGGGATATGATTTATTATATGGATGGCATGCGTATTTATTCTATGATAAAAAGGTGGATAAGGTCTTTAAGACTCACATATTAAGGAACGCCTTGTTGTGAGTCTGGAAAAAATATCAACATAAGATAAATTATAAAATACCTAAATGGGCAATACCCAGGCACACGATAGAAAGTGTAAGTGTGGAACAAAAACAAGATGTGATTACATATAAAGAGCTTCTTAAAATGGAAGGGAACATAATGCAGTTAAAACCATTAAATGTATTAAAAGAAGAAAAGATAGTACAGACTTGGTTTCAGTTTGGACAGTTACAAGCTAGATGGAAAGAAGATCAAAAAACTGGTATAATGAAAACTGACAAAAATTTGGTAAAACAAATTAGAGAACAAAGTCAATCGCATATAAAAAGGTTATATAATGCACTGATAGAAATAGACTCAGAAACGGAACTGGTTAAGGATTGTATGATAAAATGGGCACAAAATTTTCAGGAACCAATAATGATGGAAACTTGGGAAAAAATATGGGTTAGAAATGTAAAATTTACACAAGCACAAAACTTAAGAGAGAATTTTTATAAAATGTACTATAGATGGCATTTAGATCCTAAAAAGTTAGCATATATGTATCCGAATCAACAACCTAAGTGTTGGAGATGTGACTGTGAAGATGCAACTTATTATCATATATGGTGGACATGTAAAAAAGTTAAAGCTTTTTGGTTTAAAATACGGTGGATTACTCAGAAGATTTTTAAGAAAAAGGTAAGTTTTACTCCACAGTTATTCTTGTTGGGTATTATTAGAGACTGTACTGTTAGAGAAACTAAATTGATGTTAAATTTAATAACTGCAGCAAGACTTTTGGTGGCGCAATATTGGAAGAAGGAAAACCTACCTACCATAGAAGAATGGACATTAAAAGTATCCAATTTAGCAGAAATGGCAAAAATTTCTGCATATTTGAAAGACCAATCACAAGAAAGTTATATTTTGGAATGGAGAAGCTGGATTGACTACATACAAAGTAAATATGGGACTAAAAAGTTTCAAATAGCATACGAATGAATACAAGTATTTAAGAAGATGTGTAATCATTTAGTTAAGCAAAAAGGGAGTTAAAGTGTGAAAGGGTGGAAAAAGTGTTTATAGACAGTTAGCATATGTTTGTCTAAGATTGTTAGATGAAATACCCTGTACTCTGCTCTGGGAAGTGGGTGGGGGGGGGAGGGAGGAGGGAGAGGTAATGCGGGGGATGCTAGGGTTTAATTTTGTGTAAAATGTAAAATAAAACTATTTTTTAAAAAAACTGACAAGCTCTAACATCAGATTAAACAACAAGGTTCCATCTTTATTCAGTATCTAAACTGCACTTTTTGACTTTTCTCTTGTGAACTGCAGTAGGATCATCCCTGGGGAGATTCCTGCAGTAATTGGCAAGCATGGATGGATTCCATTTCCCTTGGTATCTTTTCTCCATGCCTGCAATATCCTGCTTTTTCCACGTGTTTTTCATAGTCATCTGCCTTGCTGTTCTCAAAGTGAAGATACATTTATACACTTCCATGTGGTACATTTTCATTGTTCTACTGTACTTCGTCAAGAAGTCATGAGGCATTATGATCATTAGACACCTCCATCCCTTGTAGGCAAATATACCTGTGTATAAATCTTTATTGTGAAATATCTTGATCCAACCAGCACCTTTATCACCTTGTTCATTATCACCTGTTTTTTAATTCATCTAATCAAAATATGTAAAATTAACACATTTTATCATGGAGGTTGATAATTTCCCAAAATTTGTAGACCCGTGTAACTGATATTCTTTCCACATATATGTAGTTTCATGGTGTAAAGATCCCCGACCAGGGAGATTACTCTAAAAGGCTTATTTAAACTCTTAACTTTATGTAAAGTTAAAGCTCTCTTAACAACCCACATCAGGTACAGCGTACAAAGATTTAGTGCAGCGATTTCTGTAATTCACGAAGTCTATTTTTCTATATTATGGTAAAAGAATGGAAGCAACTGTAACTATGTGAAATAAACAACTAAATATATAAAGATAAGGAAAGCTAATTTCCAAGAGAGTAACTGAAACAACGAGGAAGCAAAGAAAGCTCTCTCTTTTTATAATTTGCAGTGATTTCATTATTGAAAGGAAATTGGTATCCCTTCAATCAATTGACAAGGGGCGCAACTTTTTAGGAAATCTGCTCCATAAGAGAGTTTGTGCATCTAATGTATCAAATATTCATGAATTTGCTTTTCCTTCTCTAACTGAATTGATAGGAGCCCTCACAGTAAATCTGCATAATGCTAATTTTTCTTGGTTTTCGACTCATGGTTTTCCCATGAAATTGAATCTTTGTAAATTTCCAAGAAATCCAAATTAGCCAGAAAGTTAACTAATTTTCTCTTAAAACACTTAAACATATCAGCTATAATCTATTTTCTCTTTTTTCTCTTTTTATCCTTTGTTTCCCATACATGCTTACCTCTCTGCCATAGAACTCAATATTTCCCTTTATGCTAAAAGGTGAAAGATTTATACAAGCTGAAGAAAAATCAGTTTCTGCAGCAGATTCTTCTTTCAAATGTTACAGTGTACTGAATTTTGTATGAAAAGGTCAGTTAATTTTATGCTTGTAATATCAATATTCTAAATTGTAACTAATATCGATAGAATATATCTTTTCACTGTTGCCAATATCCCAAATTATCAAAACAATAGCATGTTAATAGCTCTAATTAACACTGTACAAATATAATTGTCCTGAAACAATATAATGTATTGTATTACAATTTATAACAATACAATAAAAAGGGGCAAACAAAACCCCTTCCTCATATGCTAAGGCTTCAGAAGATCAATTCGACATAATTAAATAATAAAAGACAACTGGATTTTCTTTTCTTTTTTTCTTTGAAAACATTTTGCTTCTTATCTAAGAAGCTTCTTCAGTTCTAACTCCCCTATGTCTAGTTCAGCATACAATCAAATGAGCACACCATTTAAACGAACCTAGTATTTTATTATCAATCAAATTCATACATATGGATGTTGTGTGTGCATACATGTGGACTCCTGTTTTATAAACAAGTAGAGTTAAGCATAGATAATAGCCTTCACTTGAGAAACAGAGAGAAAAATATATGCCACGTTCACAGAGTAAACTAAATAAGCAAAGTTTTTATACTTTGCCATCAGAAAGATGGAGATGAACATCCAGAAGAGAGAAGTCAAACTGATTGTAAAAGCATGTCCACACTATATTTTTTATGAGAAGTTAATAAAGGTAATAATGGTCTATCTGCTATTAAACCCAGTGAGGCTATTAAACCTCAAGAGCTATGATAGTTAAGCCAAGCAACATTATTAAAGGACACATTTGTCAATTTAACAATGGTTTGTCCAGCATTACTCCACAGATGTTGTGAGACATGCTGTCCAACCATCAGTGATAAACTATGATTCTTTGATACATAAAATGGAAAGACACTTTATGCTTTAATCTTTGCTTCAAGCAGTAAAATGTCATGAACCAACCTCACATAGATGTGAACTTGTTAAATTTATGAGTTTTTTTTTTTAAAAAAACTATTTAATTCCTAATATGGAAGGGAGGGAGAATTAATAATTAAAGACCCTTCAAAGCAATGGTGGAATTTAATTTTTTTTACTACCGGTTCTGTGGGTGTGGCTTGATGGGCGTGGCAGGGAAAGGATACTGCAAAATCTCCATTCCCACCCCACTCCAGGGGAAGGATACTGCAAAATCCCCATTCCCACCCCACTCCAGGGGAAGGATACTGCAAAATCCCCATTCCCACCCCACTCCTGGGGGAAGGATATTTTAAAATTTACATTCCCACCCCAATCTGGGGCCAGCCAGAGCTGGTATTTGCTGGTTCTCCGAACTACTCGAAATTTCCGCTACTGATTCTCCAGAACTGGTCAGAATCTGCTGAATACCACTCGATTTCAGCGATTATCAATCGATTTCACTCGATTATCAACTCGATTTAAAGCAAATCCACCCTGAGAAGGAACAGCCCATTATTAGAATAGGGGTTCTAGTAAACTAAACTTGCACTAAAACAGAGTCTGTTAACAGAAGAGTAAGTTCTCTTAGGACCCTGGATTTCCCCTTGTAATAAACCAGGGAGCTTTAGCTAGCAACAGAAACCATCATAAACGTATCTTGGACAAATGGAAGTGCCTTCTCAGAATTAAATTGCCTTGATTTTTCTTTGCCTGGCAGGCAAGTGAGATAATGAAGAAATCTGAACCAATAAAAGCTGCATTATTTCAATTCCCCAGTTCCATTTACTCTCTGCTATTTGCTCATGGTTGTCCTTGGAGTTGGAAGAAAGGCAAGACCTGCCAAATTATCCCTACGCTTCAGAAAATAATTTTCCAGTTTGCTAATGCGGTCTCTACCTCCCAACCAACCTTAAATATAGAAGATTAAAGCTTTTGTCATATTTGTTTGTAGACAGGATCTTTTATAACTTTTATAACCCTTCCCCCTTCTCAGAAAAATGAGAGCAATAAAGAATTCTTCTAATGGAAAATTTATTGCAAAGCCCCATGTGCTGTCCATTAGTGCAAATTATATCAGTGAAATAGCTCACAGACAGTCTATTGCTTACTATCACTATTCCTTGTTTCCAGGATAGGTGGTCCATGACTTACAGCTATTCATTTAGTGACTGTTCAAAGTTACAATAGCACTGAAAAGAGTGACTTGTGACCGGTCCTTGCACTTACTGTCAATGCAGCCTTCCCCCATGGCCATGTCATAAAAATTCAGGTGCTTGGCAACTGGCATTTATTTACAATGGTTGCAGCATCCTGGAATCACATCAGCACCATTTGTGGCCATACAGTAAGTCGTGTAAAGAAAATAAATAAATAAAACCATTAAATTGAGAAATGGAATGTTCTTTGTGTTTTTAAGTGAGAAACTGCATAAAGGGAATATTAAAGATCTTACAGAAGCTATCAAAGCTGGGTGATCTAAGAAACCAATATTAGTGAGTGATTCGATGGACCTCTTTAACTTCTATGGAGAAAGCTTCAAATTACTACTTTGATACCGCATCAATGCAGGGTATCTATTTTACTGGAGCATCAAACCTTTTGATTTCTTGGCACAGTTAACTAGAAGCTCCGTTCATGGTTATCAATGGTATACATTCAATTTTATTACCTTAGAGATTTCAGTTCAGAAATGTTAGAAATAAACTGCTGAGCATATTCTGAGAAGAACACAGTTATAATGCAGAGGAGCACAACCCGTGATCCCAGCACTGAGTAGCACTGTTTTTGTACAATGAGCAGATATAGACCGGTTCTCTGCCCTAATGACCGGCTTGGTAGGCATAGCTGGGTGGTCATGTGACTGGGTAGGCGTGGCCAACTTAACATCACTCATGTTGAGGGGCACTTCGCCTCACCCCGCCTCTCATTACCATGGGGATGCTGCAACAGTCGTAAGTGTGAAAAATGGTTATAAGTCACTTTTTCCAGTGCCATTGTAATTTTGAATGGTCACTAAATGAACAGTTGTAAGTCAAAGATTACTGTACAAAAATACAAAAAGCTTCTTTGCTTGCAAAAAGCTGCCCCAAATATCAATCATTAGATTAGAAATGGGGGAATACACACTGAAGATCAATGACAGTCACAGCCATCATGGAAACCTAAACCATTCTGTCTGAATACCTTCCTTTTCATCAGCAATACCTGCAATCCAGAGTTAATCAGGCAGGGTGCCAGAGCACCTTGAGGAATTAAAATAGTTAAAATGCAACGATAACTATCAGCAGCCAACTCTTGCTCAAAAAGTGAAACCCTTTAGCAGAGAGTTCATTTAAGCTCTCCAGAAAGTGGGTGGGCACACTTGGGCTACAAAATGCTGAGCTAAAGAGACAAATTAACGAAGTATTTAGGGGACCCAGGTTCAAGTCTCTGACCTCCGAAGCTTGTCAAGATCACAATAAAATTAGTACATGCCACAGATATTTAAATAAACTCCAAGCCTGGTGCCATGTTACTAAGCCTTATTATCATGAGAGAAAACTAAAATGAATTGAAAGGAGGATCCACACCCCACCTCCTATTTTTTTTAAATTTTACTATCAGTGAGCAATCATACGCCTTGGCCACTCTGAAGCAATGCAAGAGACTCCTGTCCCAAAGGTACTTTTTCAAGAGGCAAGTGGACTTTCTGGAAATCAAGAAAGTCCAGTTGCTTCTTGAAAAAAGCACCCTTGGGACAACCATGACCTGGATGACTGAAGAATCCCCATAGACAAGAGACTTCCGTGTTCAGTGAACTGACAAAGCACCCTTTCCCACCCAGGAGAAGCAATCCTTAGATCCATTTGCACCACTTAAAAATACCAGCTGGTCTCACTCATCTCACAAGATAGCCTAAGGAAATAATCCAGATTTAAAGAAAGATCATATGCCCCCAGAAAAGCAGTAAAAAAAATCAGATAGAGTGCCAAGCTTGCATCCTGCCTCTTGGAAGTACACCCCAAAGGACAGTGCCAGGAACCAGTAAAGCAGTGTAAAAAGCTGAAAACAACCCTTCCCCTTTAAGAAAGACAAGTCCCTAATAGAAAAGAAACTCTGGAGAAGCTTGGGCTACAGAAAGTCTGGGCATACTGCCAAGAACCATTAGCTGTTACAATGTAACAAGGCTTAACTGCACAGGCAGTTTTTGAAAACACTTAAGCAGGGCAATAAAGATAAGAATTGGCTAGAAACAACACAGGCACACCAGAATGTCTCCTTCCTGCCTTCCTGACATGATTAACTCTGTAAAATGGGAAAAACAAAAGGCTGTTTCTTCCAACAGCCGTGTCGCTGAACTGCTCAGAAAGTTATCTAATGGTTCGCCCGAATTGGTGCGAATCGGCTGAATCCCACACTGCTTACTATCAGACAAGCGGGAACAGAACAACAGACCAATAACTGCTCTATCTGAACTTTCAGATGGTAAGTGGGAAGAAGAGCAGAAGATAATTACTGCTAGAAGATTCCTAGAAGATTGTTGTTGTATGGGGTTTTTTTTGGTAGCAAAACAGACACAAAAGAAGCTCAGAGTGAAAGACATTTTTGACACTTTTAGACTAGCCCCTTTAATTAAATCAGTGGTGAGGAATGATGGCCTTTTTGTGACTTACAGACTTCACCATGAAGTTCATAAGTCATAAAGGGACCATTGTTCCCCAAATCTGAATTACATCATAAGCTTTTCTGGATAAAGCCTAGTTCAAGTGAATTCATGCAAAAATGATTCTCTATACTTATGCATTATACGTATCAAAATACAACCGATTCACTTAAAGTACCATAAATCTTTAAGTGCTTTGTTTTGATAGCCACTAAGAGAACTTTTCCACACCTATTCTCTTGCATCTGATCCAGCTCCTTCACAATTAATTTATAAATATGTATAACATGAGACCCCCCCAATATGTTAAAAGATTAATTACATATAACACCTGAAGACGTTCAAAGACATTCATAAACACTAATTATTCATATGGCAGAAGGCAATAATTGTTAAATGTATGACAGCTGAATAACCATATTAACTATATTTAATTGATGCAGACGGAGTAAAAGAGTCATGCAGTGGGGTGGACCTATTAGGCCGCCAAATCCAATTCCTACCTCAGTTCAGGAATCCGAATGAAAGTGCTTTGACAATGTCTTAGTAGCCTTTACTTCAGTGGTTCTCAACCTGTAGGTCATGACCTCTTTGGGGGTCAAATGACCCTTTCACAGGGGTCGCCTAAGACCATCGGAAAACACATATTTTCAATGGTCTGAGGAATAATTTTATGGTTGGGGGGTCACCACAACATGAGGAACTGAATTAAAGGGTTGCGGCATTAGGAAGGTTGAGAACCACTGCTTTGCTTGATCATCTCCAAGACAAGCTCTCCACATCATGAGATTCCATTGTCATACTACTCTCTCTGTTATGATTTATTACATTACAGATAGTCCTCGACTTACAACAGTTCATTTAGTGACTGTTCAAAGTTACAACGGCTCTGAAAAATGTGACTTATGACCATTTTTCAAAGTTACGACCATTGCAGCATCCCCATGATCATGTGGTCAAAATTCAAATGCTTGATGATAAATGAGAATAATGATATAAAGATATATAACAGGTTGATAATATGAGAAATATAATTTGTAAAATGAAGCACAAGGGATTTGTAACCGATTGACACACTGTTTGCAATTGTGATGGATGATGGATGTTTTATGTTTTGTTTGTTTAAAAATAAAAAAAATTCAAAAAAAAAATTCAAATGCTTGGCAACTGGTTCATATTTATGACCATTGCTATGTCCCGAAGTCATCTGATCACCTTTTGTGACCTTCTGACAAGCACAGTCAATGGGGAAGTCAGATTCACTTAACAACTGGGTTACTAACCTATCAGCTGCAGTGATTCACTCAACAACTGTGGCAAGGAAGGTCATAAAATGAGGCAAAACTCACTTAACAAATATCTCACTTAATAATAGGAATTTTGGGTGCAATTGTGGTCATAAGTCTAGGACTACCTGTACATGGGAATCCAACATTCAGTTTTTAATACAAAATACTTATCAAAAAAATTGGGCATACATAAAGAGGAAAATTCCTTTAGAATAGTGTCTATAGTTGGAACCAGAAAACAACTGTTTAGGGGACCTCACCTGAGTAAATTTTGGAAGTAAATTCGGTGGCTCTAATACAGGGGTGTCAAACTGGCGGCCAGCCGGCTGGATGCATCACCCGTAGACCACCCCTAACCCTGGCTCCGCAAAGGCAAAAAACATCATGCTACGTGACGAGACGTGATCGAGTTTGACACCCGTGCTCTAATACAATAGAGTATTAACAGACAGCATATTTGAAAGATTCCTGATTGCCATAAAAATATATTTTCTGTAATTTGGGTTCAGTTTGCAAATCTGTGTATGAATTTTGCACAACTCTGCATATATTAGCTTTGTAGAGGGCTCTTAAGATCTGGCTCTTCATCCAGGCGTTCAGCTAAGATGAAAGTGAGCCAGCAAAGGGAGGTCTATCAGATGTTGCAATGATTTGCTTGGGATATGCGTCATTGTTGTGGGGTTGGTTTATTTTATTAATTCTGCTTTTATTTAATATTATTGTGAGCCATCTAGGAGTACTGTATATAAGGCAGACAGCCATGTAAGTTCTAAATAATGTAATTATTTTTTTTTTTAAAGGTGTGGAAATTTCTATTCTGAGCTATTCTATTATCGGAGCTATCAGCACTAATGCTATTTGAAAAACTGAAATATTAATTATTATCAGTGTCTCCAATGATTCTGGTAAAGTTACACTACTACGAAAAAGTGACAAAGAAATTATTGCAGTTTAGATCATTGACATTTTCTGAACTTGCCTGCTTTTAGCCTTCTGCAAATTCAAAAGGGAGGTGGGGGGGGAACTGGATTTACCTCGAAGAGTAAAATTAATATAGAGGTTAGACTGAATTTCAGTGAAAGTAGCCCTAATACCTGTGGACATATCTTTAGTGCAGATCAAGAGCAGGGCACTACCTTGACAAAAAGTAAATTGAGTTTCTAATAACATTAAGTCATAAGAAAGTAGCAGAGAACATTGAGGAAAAATATTATACATATAGGATGTTAAAAATCTCTTCATATAAACAATGGAAAATCTAGGTTGGTTAATGTTGATAACCAGGAAATGCATCCTTCAGTAAGTTTGTTACTAATTTTGGGTAGCTGGTAAATAACTGTGATAAATCAATTTAATGGAAATTTCAGAACTGTACCCAGGAATGGAAATGAATTAATAGTGTCTGTTAAAGAGGCAGACATAAAGAATAACAATTTGCAGTCTCAAAATGATATGACAAACTCTAACAATAATTTACCAAAGACCTTAAATGAAAAGGATTCCACTCCAAAAATATCTTTGCAGTTTTATAGCATGGCATTGCATATTCCTCCTCTCTTACCAGGCCTAGCAGAAGGTCTCAATGTCAATCATGCTGGGCCCCATGCCAAGAGAATTAATGAAGCAGTGTAATAGCTCACACAGAGGCCCAATGATTGCACTTAACGTGTATCTGCAAACGAGGGTTTGCAAAGTTACTGTTTTGTTTATGACACACATTTCTCTTCTGTTCCACTGATTTCTTTATTAGTGCACTTGAAGAGAGCAACATGAGCCTTTGTTTCTGCTCCAGGCACTAACAGCTGAATTCCAGCACTGCCTATTCGCTGTCTGAGATTTAGGAGGGCTGACATGCCAGCTACTGTATTAACTGCTAAGTATTTCCTCTGCAAACGTACAAGATAATCTAAAATTGAAAAAGGGATTCCCCCATAAATAAGAAGGACAGAGAATATAATTTTTGAAGTGGGGATATTGAAAAAGGACATTAACTTACAGCTGATCTAGTATGAAATATGGTTTAGAAGAATTATTCTGTGCCCAGAATAGGGACTCCTTCAAATGATGTTGAAGAGAGCTTTCCCCTCACTTAATAACCCATGGATAGACTTAGATTAACAGGGATGTGGTGGCTCAGTGGCTAAGATGCTGAGCTTGTCGATTGAAAGGTTGGCAGTTCAGTGGTTCGAATCCCTAGTGCCGCGTAACGGGGTGAGCTCCCGTTACTTGTCCCAACTTCTGCCAACCTAGCAGTTCGAAAGCACATAAAAACTGCAAGTAGAAAAATAGGGACCACCTTTGGTGGGAAGATAACAGTATTCCATGCGCCTTTGGCATTTAGTTATGCCGGCCACATGACCACGGAGATGTCTTCGGACAGCGCTGGCTCTTCGGCTTTGAAATAGAGATGAGCACCGCCCCCTAGAGTCGGAAACGACTAGCACAGATGTGCGAGGGGAACCTTTACCTTAGACTTAGATTACAGCTCTCAGAATAATAATTTATTAAATGTGTATGCTTCCTCCTGACTCTCAAATACCCTGGGCGGCTCTCAACAAAGTAATTGCAACAAAATCAATAAACATGAAAAAAAAAAGAATAAAAAAGGGCAAGAATCCCATCTGTTGGTCAGCAGGTTGGAGAGGAGAGAGTGAAGGTTTTTCTAGAGGATAGCAAAAGCTTGGTTTCTAGACACCAATCAAATAAATTCAAAGCACCAAAAAACAGTGGGATGTTAGAAGCAGGATAAATAAAAGTAAATTTTCCTTCCCCTCACCAGCAATTTGATTAATTGTACTAGACTGCTGACACAAAGGGGCCTTTGAGCAGAAGAAAAAGAGTGGCAGAAAAGTAGCCCTCTTGTATCTTGTAAATCAATCATTTCCCCCAAATAGCCTTCTTTTCCATCCAACCTGAGAGAACAATTGCTTCTACATTATATACACCGTAAAGGAAATTTACAGAAGCTCCAGTTGGTGCAAAATGCAGCTGCCTGCACGGTTTTGTGCAGAGCCCAGTGTGCACATATATCACCTCTCCTGTGGGAGCTGCATTGGCTGCTGATTCCGGGTGCAATTCAAGGTGCTGGTTGTCACCTTTAAAGCTCTTCATGGCTTGAGACCAGGTTATCTGAGGTTATCTCCTGCTGGTCACATCTACCCGACCCATTAGAGCGGGGAGGCAGGGAACGCTGCGGATCCCATCCCCGAGGGAGATACACCTGGTGGGACCCAGAAGAAGGGCCTTCTCCGTGGTGGCTCCCTCTCTCTGGAACATCATTCCCCCAGAGATTAGAATGGCCCCCACCCTAATTCTCTTCTGGAAGGTGCTGAAGACCTCGTTCTGCCAGCGGGCCTGGGGAACCAGAGCGGGATGGAGCCCAATAAATGGCTTGTGTGATCAGCTGTCACTGGGGTGGGAGGTGCGGGTCAGGGGTGATTTTATTACATTAATTTATTTAATTTTTTAATCAGATTTAGTTTTTTAAATGTGGTTTTTTACATTCTGTAAGCCGCCTTGAGTCGCCATGGGCCATAGGCGGCAATATAAATCTAACAAACAAACAAACAAACAAACAAATAAATAAATTCTGAATGCAAGGGAGCTCTACAGCAGTGTTTCTCAACCTTGGCAACTTTAATATACGTGGACTTCAACTCCCAGAATTCCTTGGAGATGTCTGGGGACTTTTTGGATTTGAAGTCCACATATTTTAAAGCGGCCAAGGTTGAGAATCGCTACTCTATAGTTTACGAATCCCATGTCTTTACACACTCTAAAGCCTGGCTAGCAATTCCATCGCAGCCACAAGTGTTCTTTTTTTAATCTTTCTTTTTCAGTAACTGAGGACTGCAGGAGATGTGATGATGCAATCATATCAGCAGATGAAGTGGAAGGGCAATTTTCAGCCCTGTTAAATCCTGCTGAAGAGAGGGTTTAAAGCTGAAAGAGGCTTAACCCACTTATTTTACTTGGGGTTTTACTGCCACCCTACCTAAAGCAGAATATCATGCTGCTGCTTTTTATCAGTTTGTAACTAAATTTCAAGGGTATGCTTTGAAGGGACTCTGAGGACTGCTTGTTGTCCATGCTCTAATGTGAAGGACATACATGATCTGAAGGACCCTTTTTCTATATTAATTCTCTTCATGACCTCAAGGATACTTGAAGGCTTTGTAATACAACATAAATGAAAACCAGTTTTCTTTGTGTTCTTTTAATTTTTTAAAGTTCCATATCAATATGCAGAGGTTGTTAACTGAAGCATATTTCTACTTTTTTGTGAATTGAGACCTTGTAATAGAATGCACCCAAAATCAGTGGCTCTTCTTTCTCCCTTACTCCCATCATAACTGTGCCCTATTCTCTAAGTCAGTGTTTTTCAACCTCGGAACTTTAAGATGTGTGAACTTCAACTCCCAGAATTCCATGGGGATAGCTGGGGAATTCTGGGAGTTGAAGTCCAGACCACTTAAAGTTGCTAAGGTTGAGAAACACTGCTCTAAACTACCATCAATTACCGATCAACTCATCTAACAAAAATAATAAAGCCAATTGCTAATATCTTCTCTTCTTAGTAATCACACATACCCATTGGTAATTTTGAATTATTTGCACAGTAAATACAATAAATCTTTTTAGAAGGCACATAACAGGGGGCAGGATCATAGATGTGGTTTCCTGACAAAATTCAGAAATGTGATTCAGACAATGTCAGCTTTTCCTGTCATGTTACATATAATAAATGAAAAGCTTGAAGTTTAAAATGCTTCCCTAATGAAGGGGCAATTCAAATGTGCATTAGTTAGCATTTCAAATGCTACAAATCCAAGTCCCAGATTCCACACTCCATTTCTGTTTCACAAAATTTATTCCAATTTAAAAATGTGCAGCTAAGAAAAATAAATTGAACATCAGTAATGAAAATATACTTTATTTATTGATACTTATAACCCATCTCAAGTCAAGATAACTTTTGGGTGTCACAGGGGTTGGTTCTCTCGCCCCTTCTGTTCAACATTTATGTGAAGCCACTGGATGAGATCATCCGTGGTTTTGGGGTGCAATTCCATCAGTACGCTGATGACACTCAGATGTACATCTCCACCCCAGACCACCCCAATGATGCCCTTGAAGTGATGTCCCGGTGCCTGGAGGCCGTGAAGGTCTGGATGGGGAGAAACAGACTCCGACTCAACCCCTCCAAGACTGAGTGGCTGTGGCTCCCGGCATCCTGATATAGCCAGCTGGTGCCATCGCTGATTATTGGGGGTGAGTCATTGGCCCTCAAGTAGAGGGTTCACAACTTGGGTGTCCTCCTGGATGCGCGGCTGTCTTTAGAAGAGCATATGACGGCCATGGCCAGGGGGGCTTTTTATCAGGTTCGCCTGATCCGCCAGTTGCGTCCCTTTCTGGATCGGGACTCCCTGAGCACGGTCACTCATGCCCTCATCACTTCCCGACTGGACTACTGCAATGCTCTCTACATGGGGCTCCCCTTGAAGAGCATCTGGAGGCTCCAGCTGGTCAAAAATGCAGCCGCGCGGGTGATTATGGGAGCAGCAGGGCGCTCCCATGTAACACCTCTCCTGCGCGAGCTGCATTGGCTCCCAGTGGTCTTTCGGGTGCGATTCAAGGTGTTGATTAACATCTTTAAAGCGCTCCATGGCTTTTACGGGACCGCCTTCTGCTACCTCCCACTGGCCAGTACGCGCCCACAGAGCGGGGCTCCTCAGGGTGCCATCGGTCAGACAATGTCAACTGGCGACCCCCTGGGGGAGAGCCTTCTCAGTGGGGGCTGCTGCCCTCTGGAACGAGCTGCCCCCGGAGGTACAGAGGATCCCGGACTTGCGCACCTTCTGCCGTGCCCTGAAGACTTTGTTATTCCAGCAAGCCAGGCTAGCCTAATTTTAACGGTTTTAAATTTTAAATTGGATTTTAATGAGATGTTTTAATTGTGGGCCAAAGTATTTAATCTGGTTTTAAATTGTTTTTAACTTTTATATTTATGTATTTGATCCTGGCTGTTCACCGCCCTGAGTCCTTCGGGAGAAGGGCGGAATATAAATATAATAAATAAATAAATAATAAATAAATGAATAAACTTTTAATGAGCTGATAAATCTTACTGACGTCTTTCAGATTCCCCAAATTTGTGACACATAAAAATACTTTTCTTTGGCAAATGCTTCTTAAACCTACAGAATTATAACAATCACTAATGTTGTTATTTATTCTCTCCAGTAGGTGGTGGCAGCATATAGAAGGTTCCATAAATAGAAAAACCATACACCATTGAATAGAAACCTGTCATTGTACACTGAGAGCGTATGCACCAAGACAAATTCCTTGTTTGTCCAATCACACTTGGCCAATAAAATTCTATTCTATTCTATTCTATTCTATTCTATTCTATTCTATTCTATTCTATTCTATTCTATTCTATTCTATTCTATTCTATTCTAGTCTAGTCTAGTCTAGTCTAGTCTAGTCTAGTCTAGTCTAGTCTAGTCTATTTTAGTCTATCTCTAAAACAGTCTAAACACTTAGAAAAATATTACTTTTTTAAAATCTGGGGACATTTTAATAGTATATTTAACAGTTCCACTTTCCAAGTGTAGGTATTTTTAGGGGGATGTTTTCAAGAGCTAAACTGCATGTTTTTAAAAGTTAGTGTTAGGGTGATCCCATCACAGCATATATTATATCTTTAAATATAAAAAGGAAAGGTTTACTTAAAAAGAAAACTTATATGATGTTTTTCCTGCCCCGTCCCATCCCATCCCATCCTATCCTATACTATCCTCGCTGGAAAAAAAGTAAAAGATGAGCAGCTATATAAATGTTTTAAATAAATGAATCATCTGTTTAATTTTATATGTTGTTTTAGCTTTCCTTTTGGAAACACCCAGGTTAAAAGATGGTGACTATATAAATATGTTAAATAAATAAGTAAAATCACATGATGGCGGAGAAGCTACAATGGAAGGACATATCGTAAGTCCCCCTCATTCAGCGCTGTTGTAACTTTGAATAGTTATTGAATGAAAGGTTGTGAGTCAAGGACTAACTCTATTTCCCTTAGGAGGAATAAAAAGTCTGAAGAGCTAATGTGCTCATTACAATTTCTTGTTGGACGCTACAGATCTATTGTCTGATTCATAATCTGGTTTCCTCTGTTGATCAATCAGAGACTTCTTGAAAAAAAAAAGTAGATTGTGGCTCTTTTTTTGTTACTTCTCAATGTGTAGTTATTCTACAATTTATTGGCTAAATGCTTTGTGGCCTGATGATTTTGGAATATCATTCTAGCTTATTGATTTAAGCTCTTAATACAACTTACCCACAGCTTGTTTCAAGTAAACTGTCCCCAACTTGCAATGATGCCATTCCAAAGTCTGCTATTCGGATATTGTTCTTTTCATCCAGTAGTAGATTTTCTGGCTTTAAATCCCTGTGGCTGTGAAGAGGGGAACAAAAAGGTGTTAATTCAAAGCAGTTGCTTCTCTTTGCATACGTAAAGTAGAAGAATAGAATAGAATAGAATAGAATAGAATAGAATAGAATAGAATAGAATAGAATAGAATAGAACAGAACAGAACAGAACAGAACACAGAACAGAATAATAGCTTTATTGTCACTTTGAATGTACACTAATCAGCATACATTAAAAATTTTGTTGCATACAGCTGTCAAAGCTGCCAAAGCTGTCATTTCCACCTCCAATATATACTACATAAACATGACAAAATAAATAAATACAAAATTATGCATACACACACACATTCTATGTTGTATTATATTCTATAATATATAATACAGTATATATATATTACTCACATATATTATATGACAAAGAGAAACAACACAGGCTAGTTTGGATGTATACATGTACATGGCGAGAAAAACGAATCTTGTGAGTTTACCAGATGGATGGCATAGGGAACAAAGCTGTTACAGAATCTGGTAGTCCTGCTAGAAATACTTCAAAACCTCCTCCCAGAGGGGAGCAACAGAAACATATCATAAAGTGGGGTCTCTAACAATCCTTTGAGCTCTAAGCACATAGCGCTTATAAGCAATATCCTGAATTACAGGAAGCAAGCTTCCTATAATCTTTTGCACTGTCCTTACCACTCCCTGAATGGGCTTTCTCTCTGAGGACTGTAGCCACCAAACCAAACAGTGATGGAGTTTGTTAAAATACTCTCAATTGTGTCTCTGTAAAAAGTGGCCAGGACAGGAGGAGAGGGATGTGCTCTCCTCATCCGCTGCAGGAAATGAAGACACTGGTTTGCACGCTTCACTAAGGATCATGTGTGGATGACCAGTTCAGATTGTTACTTATCCGCACCCCCAGAGATCACAGATCATTTTGTTTCAAAAGAAGCCATTACACATTGCATTTACATTTGTCCATTTTGAAAAATTAGAGAAGTCATACCACTTTTAAATTTGAAAGAGTACACAATATATTAATAGTGCTAATTTGTGATTTTGAAGAAGTAATTGCTCTTATTGATGGAAAAAGTGACTAATGGAAGTAAGAGTGAGTTAGGTTCTTTTTCTATTAATTAAAAAGGAGAAGCTAAAAAAGATGGTGCCCCCCTCTGCAATAGCAATAGTGCTTAGACTTATATACCGCTTCATAACCCTCTCCAAGCAGTTTACAGAGTCAGCATTGCCTCCAACAATCTGGGTCCTCATTTTATAGACCTCAGAAGGAAAGAAGGCTGAGTCAACCTTGAGCCGGTGAGAATCGAACTGCAGGCAGTCAGCAAAATTAGCCTGTAACACTTTATTTTAACCACTAGCCACCACTGCTCATTACTGCTCCTACTGAGCAATGATTATTGCTCCCCCTCCCACAGCATTTGTTTATTCTGTAATCATTCAAACGAGATAATAAACACTAAATTGTCATTTAAAATTAATCATGAATGGTACTTTTGTTCCAAAGTTTGTTTTTGTAAAAGGACTGTTCAGTGTGCCATCCCTTCGCAACTTTGGAACAATCTAGATATTATTGGTTTGCTCTATTTCTCCTAGTTTGGTTTCTCTATTTATTAAATGATTCATATCCCATCCTGTTTAAAGGACTCTGGACAATTGACAGTCTTCACAACAGACTACTCAAATAGCACAGTAAGCAAATGAAATATCAGATAAAATTTGAATACTTAAAATTAAGTAGATTTAACCATTAAATTAGGATTAAAAATTAAAATTACAGACTAAGTATATCTGAAAAAACATGGTCTAGAAGTCAGCAATGCAAGCCTCAAATACTTTTCACTACTTTCAGGAATACTAATTTCTGGGGGAAGATTTTTTTCTATAAGGATGGGTTGACTACTGAGAAAACCTACCTCCCAGCTGCCAACTGTTTAACCTATGGGAGGGGATATCCACAGCATACTCACCTTGATTGAACACAAAGACAGGTAGATTCTGCCTGGAGAAAGTACCTCCAAAGGTAGTAGGGAGTTGAGCCATCTGGAGTCTGTTGTGCTCATAATGTAGCTATCAGTGTTTAAGCCACTCTTTACAGTATCTGCCTGCATTCATGCAACCATTCTATACCAGTTGAAGTTTCCAGGTAGAGCCCTGAGAGACTCTTGATCCCCCATCATTATTGTTTAGAACTATTTGCTTAGGAAGGAGTAGAATCAGTGGTGGGATTCAGCCAGTTCGCACCACTTCGGGAGAACCGGTTGTTAACTTTCTGAGCAGTTTGGCAAACTGGTTGTTGGAAGAAATCATTAGGGCAGAAAACCGGTTGTTAAATTACTTGAATCCCACCACTGAATAGAACCATTGCAAAACAGGGGCATCAAGCAGCACCTCTTGCAGTTAGTTCAGCAGGCTGATGGTATGGAACACTGTTGAGTGTTCTATAAGATCTAGGAGATGTACACTCCAGCCAGATCTTGACAAAACTCATGCACAAGAGCAAAAAAAATAATGATTTCCATAGCCAGCCACTAAGCCTGGCTGAAACAGATAATTTACTTGCAATTGATACCCTGCAATTGATGCTCTATCACGGTCTCCAAAATCTTCTTTTAAAAATAAGGATGCAGATTATGTGGAAGTTATCCAACTTGATTGGAATGAGGGATGGTTTATTCCGAAGTGGCATATTTTATTCAGAATATAGCTCAATTCTATCTGTCCTAACAATGAAACACTATTAGTCACTCTGTGAGACATTCCCTATGAGTTCTCGTTGGGAGCCTTCCTGCTGACATGAGAGAATTATGTCTGCTTAGAAAGCAGTTCTGTCTCTTTATATATATATGTAAGCATCTTCTGTATTTACTCCTAATTATTTCTTTGTGGACTACAAATTATATCTGGAAAAACGAGGAGGAGGAAGATGAATTAACGCTTTACTGGAGAAGTAGGAGAATAGGTAATGGAGACTATAAGAACAAATGGGTGACTGTCACCTTAGAGGCACGCCAATTTTGTGCATTTAAAGTTTTGTACTGATATAATACTAAAGCAGAGGACATGGGAACAATTTTCAGAAGGCTAAGCTTGCAATATACTAATTTCCAGATGTTATCACAGCAGAAAGCACAATTTGGGTGTGTAATGCAGGTATCTAGGGTATTTGTTTATCTGTAATGCTGTAAGATAAGTTCAGCTTGATAGAAGATGTAATGCTCTCCATCCCGTTACTGAACACCTGAGCTGTCAGCAGAGAGGCATGTAGAACAGTGGCTATAAACTACAATTTTTAAGAGTCCAGCAGCTTGGATAATCTAATTAAAATGCAATCCTCCCAAACCTCACCTTGTACCAAAGAAAGCAGAAACATAATGGAGCAATACAGGGTAAATGAACTTTATTTGGTTCATTTCCAGCTGATCCCTCTGATTCCATGTTTTACATGATCAGTGTCACCTTACTCTGCAGGTGAATGGAGGACATAATGCCCTTTTAATGTTCTACAGTCTGAAATACTCCAGGGCCCTTCTCCATATTGGCTGGAAACATGATTAAATAAGGCAGCAACTTTAGTGAACAAGAAGCCAAAATGCTTCATGCAGAGTGTACATGCCAAGAAAGAAGATTGAAAAGGAAAAGTGAAGCATAACACACATCAAAAAGCTTATTTCAGCTTTATCTAGAGTGCAGTTAATAATGTGCGTGCCACTTCCATAAATACCAAATTGAAGAATATTTTATAAACTCAAAATGAATCATGGATTTCAAAGGATATTTACATATATGTTTATATGATATATATTTAGTCTGTGTGGAGGAAAAACATGAGAAAGAAGGTGGAGGGGAAAGAGAACAGCAATAGCAGTAGCACTTAAGACTTATATACCGCTTTACAGCCCTCTCTAAGCGGCTTACAGAGACAGCATATTGCCCCCAACAATCTGGGTCCTCACTTTACCCACCTCGGAAGGATGGAAGGCTGAGTCAACCTTGAGCTGGTGAGACTCAAACTGCCAAACTGCAGTCAGCCAGCAGTCAGCAGTAGTAGCCTGCAATACTACATTCTAACTACTGCGCTCACAAATCTACCCTGGGTAGTCTTTAGCAGTTAGAAGTCAGGTCCAAACGGAACACAAATCTATTTTGACCTTACCCAATAGTTGCTTTATTGACAAATGAATGTTAAACAACTCCCAGGCAGCTCTTATTTTTAATAAACCATGACCCTCAGCCTATATAAATAACTCTTTCGGAAGGCCCTGAAGACATGGTTCTGCCAGTGGGGCCTGGGGAATCCAGAGTGGGATGGAGCCCATTAAATGGCTAGATGAATATGTGTTGTCACTGGCATGGGGGGGGGTGGGGTGTTATTATTTTATTATTTTTCTTTTTATTCTTTTTATTTCTTTTATATGGTGTTTTTATATCCTTGTAAGTCGCCATGTGCGGGTAGATGGCAATATACATTTTTAAAATAAATATAGCAATAATTTAAGCTTTTTGTAGGCTTTGTTACAAAACTCCAGCATTCATCTCTTCCTCATGTTTCCTTCCCATTCTGCTTTCAACGAAGTGTGGCTGTCTCCCATTTCTTCCACTTAACTGCCATCTTACTTCCATCTATAGAAACATATTTCTATTATCTGGGGGCCCATCGCAATTCAAAATCTCTGCTTGCCCAACATAGAAACACTGGACTTTTGGCATAGTCCAAAAAGGATAAACGATCTTGAAGTCAATGTACACATTTCTGCAGAATATTGAGATTCGAGAAAAAGAAAAACAAAAACAAATCATGTGCTTTGGATTGCATGTGCATTAACAGTTTGGTACAACAGCAATCATGGTGTTTCTAAGTATTGTTTGATAATTTGAGACTGTCTGAGGCTTATTGCTCAAAATCGAAATGATCTTTTTCCAAAATTCATATGTGTGTAAACAGAGAGTACCCTAGAACTTACAATGTACTGAATTGTAAATTGATTTGTGATTACTTATTTTTGTTCCACTGCTATAGCAGCCTGGCATATAGCTTTTCAATAATGTCTTTCCTTTTAATGGGAAAGATGCAAATAAAGCTCTCATTCGTTGCCCCCACATGGAAACCCTTATAGAAAATTACTATGTATGCAACTTGCATAGCTCAGCAGACATAGCCTCAGGCAGTGGAAGAGGATGAGACTCTGGTAATTGTCATTTATCAATATTCATGCAAAATCCGGAATGGCCGTCTCAAAATACTTCTCCAATAACCTCTCATAGCGAAAACAAAAATAAGATGAAAACATTACTAGAGGGAAATTCTTCTCAATCTTCTCTTTCCTTTGTAAAAGCACTGAAGCCTAATAAAATTTGGCATCCCCCCCCCACATTAATCTTACTTTCAGTTGTTAATGTTAGCATTGTAAAACAAAACAAAAAAAACCTACACAGAATCAGATATTAGCCCAAACTCATTCTTGTTTGGTGATTTCACAAATGATTCTCTTAGTTCCTGCTCTTCTTTCCAGGTTTCTCATGCTGGATGGATTTTACTTTTTTCATTTGGAAACTGCTTTAAAAACAAAGTATAAAATTGGGGCTCTGCATTTATGATTCTCCATAGACTTTAATACTTTTTCAATGTACTGTTAGTTCATTTTATCTACACATGGCTGCAAAAATCCAGATGACCACTAGATGGCAAGAAGGCCTGCTTATCCAAATTATTGGATCAAGTATTTTCCAAAATGGGCCTTAGCTTTTACTAAGTCTCTATGTTGATAGATATTTCAAAGTAAGTCACAACAAATGCATCATTCAGAATAGCTCTGTGCTGGTAAATGTATTCTGCTTTGATTCTCTGTGGCTATTTCAAAGACTTAAGAGGCTGTCAAATGACTTACAATATTCAATAATCCTGCCTCATTCATGGACTTTTACAGGGATTCAGGCAATGTTATCTTTCATTTCTAATGCCCCCAGCTTTTTCTATTACCCTTTCATTTTTTTTTTCATAGAAAATTCCTAAAGGAGAAAAGCATAGCACATATTTCGAGTGAAACTATTAGAAGCCCTTTATTGAGAGATATCCTTATTCTGTGAAGTGCTTACATAAATTTATTATTTAATGCTAAATTTGATGCAATTGTTATTTAGCCTGCTTTATTTTTTGAATGAGATTCAGTGATGCCTAAGATATATTTGTTATTAAGATTTCCAATTTTTCCTGTTTGTTTCCCATGTTCAACGTACTGGTGTAGAATCATCCAAGATTACGACTGGTTATACCTACCCGCTTCATTGATATAGTTTCCCCTCCACTCTTGTGGTTTTGCCTTTCTCCCAATATTGTTGCCCCCCAGTCCTTGCCAGAATATTCAGTCCCGAGCTACTACCACATCCCTTTTGCACCCATGTTAAGACTTTCCTTATGAGAATGATAAGGTGCCTCACTCTTTGTGAAATGCAGCCCTGTCTTTTGCCCACAGTTTTCCTTGTAAGTAGTTCGTTGATGGGGAGCCTAGAAAAGAAATTCATTTCTAGTGAAGTAGAACTGATTGGCTAGCATGTTTCTATTTTGACTGTTGGCCAAAAAATAGGAAATGTTGATTCTCTGATCTACAAAGCATGGAGATCTCTAAAATGATCTGGAACGGCCAGAATAGCGGAAAATGATCATAATGGTATGGAATGTGTGGAGTTTAAATTAGAATTGAGAGTGTTTCAGGATGGGAAGACAGATCACCTGGATATGCTTTACTATACTTGTACCAGAATTCTGATTTATCTGACTTGATTTAATAATGAATTACAAATTTAACTTGAAGGCTAATTTGTTTTCTTTCAAATCTTTTACTACCAAGCTGTGCTTGAATATATGCTAAAATCAAAGGTATTTGACACACAGAATTTCTAAAGGAATGATTTTAGAAACTCAAGCAGGATTACATTCTAGGTCACCAGTAAATAAACAGGCAAAGAGAAATAAAAATGAACTGAAAGGAATTACTTGTTTGTTTGTTTTTGTGCCTACTGTTGGAAATGATGGAAGAAGAGGAATCTACCATGTGATTAAACAAGCACATAACTATCAATCTGTTTTATATGTGGGCAACAAGCATCTATGTTCCATCATTAGCCATTGGAGAAACCTTCATTTTCGGTACGGTCATGACTGGATAACCTGGCTGATTAGACAATTTGTCATTTTTGCTATCCACTGACAGGATAAGGTCAGGCTTCATCATTTAAAAACATGCATTACATTCATTTTTTTTTCACCCTGGAAAACTAACACTGTTCCTTTTCTTTAAAATATTTGATTTTAAAAAATCTTGTAAGCATCACCCTCTTGGGAACTACAAACAGTAAAGGAGACAGAATAAGGCTAGTAGTTAAACAGTAGTTTCCCTCACCAATCCAATGATCATAAAATGGAGCAGGCTTCCCAGGCCATTAATTCTGGGTTGATGAGAAACCACAGCAAATCATAGAAGTGGAATTCCAGCTTAGCTCTGGATACCACTCTGGAGTCATCCGAGTGCTTACTGTGTCAATGACTCTGGTAAAATGATGTCTCTCGGTCTCAGGTTCCCAATTCATTTCACATGACTACACCAAAGGAGTATGAACTAAGGAATGGATGCTTCATTGTCTATCACTCTAACTATTCAATTATTTTTGAAAAGTACAACAGTACGATGATGTGATTAGAAGTTTAATATTTTCCGAAAGTGAGATTTCAACTAAATAGTACCATGACAGAAACCTTCCCCCCCCCCACTTGAATCTCTTCCAGAACCTGCCTAGTCAGTGGCCCAGTGGCTAAATCACCCAAGCAACCAATCACTACCTATTAAGATAAAACAGTCTCAATCATATAAGGAATAGCTTGCAATTTGGCCACATGGATTGGTAATAAAAAATATTCAATCTCGAACCAACAATGACCAAAGATATTCACTGTATTAAAAGTAATGATTCAGATTGGACCCTCTAGCTGTTATTGATTTCTGTCTCCCTTGTGCTCTGGTGAGTGTATCTATGCTACCTGCTTATTTTCTCTGAATATGATTTTTCGTCTACCCAATATCTAATCATCATTTTTCCCCCCTCTGGGCTTTGGTATACTTGCAATTTATTGCAACTCAAAACATGGCTGATGGTGGTTCACAAATCATACAAGCCTTAGACTGTAATTTGCCTCTAATGACTCTCTTATTAAAACCAACTCTCAGTTTACATTTGAAAAGGATTCACAGAATATTAATAATAATAACAATTATGCGGGGAGCCATACCAAAAAACCTTGGATGGTACTTCAAACATCTGCATATTAACAAAATTTCCATTTGTCAGTTACAAAAGACCACACTGCTTGGATGCACATGCTTATTATGTTGATACATTACGACATCCTAGATTTTTGGGAAGAACTTGATGCAAATGAAGGCCAACACCAGTTAAAGATCTGGCAGCTATGATTTCATGTTGTTGTGTATATAATTATTGGCACATATACTATGTCAGTACATTACAGCAGGGCTGTCAAACTCCTGGTTTACGGGCCGGATGCATCACACGTTGGCCAGGCCCACGCCCAGTTTAGCAAAGAGGGAAAAAGTCCTAATACATCACGTGACGACACCGAGATGCTGTTTTGACACCTGCCTTACAGCATCCTAAGTTCTAGGGAAGAACTTGATGCATATGAAGGCCAACACAGTCTAAGGAACTGGCAGCTGCAACTTCACATTATTGTGTATATATAATAATAATAAATAAGTAGAGACAAGGAAGATCAAGGAAGCATAAAGCAGCAAATAACAGGTATAGTCAAGAAAATCAGCAGATATGAAGTTTGAATTGCACACTACAAGAAGAATCTGTAATTTCAGTCAAATCAGAAACATTTCTACCAATCCACCAATGATGGTCTCATGAACTACCAATGAACCAGTCAACCACCTGACAAAGAAGAAATAGTACATTTTGGGTGCAGACATGGGACAACCCAAATAAATACAACAAGAATGCAGCTTGACTAAAAGAGGTAGATAAGAATTAAAAAAAGAAGTTGAAATGAGAGAACTTGTAATAACAGCAGAAATGGTGGCGAAATGGCAAGCAAGTTCAATAATTAGCATGGTTTTTGGTTGAAATATCTGACTGGTCTACACCATTGCAAAGCAGTTTAACAACATATTGCAAGGAGGTGAAATTGAAGAGTGGCTAACATCTAGCAAAATTTAGCTGATAATGAAAGGTCCAACAAAAAGGGAACTATAGGCCAATTACTTGCTTGCCAACAACTTTCAAATTGCTAACTAGTTGTTACAGTCCAACAGTCCACTTAAAAACAAGCCCTTTTTACATGAACAGAAAGGAAACCACCCAAAAAGCAGAGGAACAAAAGATCAGCTCCTAATTGACAAGATGATTATGGAAAACTGCAAGAGAAGGAAGATCAACTTGAATGGAGATTAGATTGATTACCAGAAGGCACTTCCCTCCCTGCTACATGATTGGATAATCGAGTGCCTAAAAGTAACAGGAGTCCGTAGAAATATCAGAAGCCTTGTGCAGAGAAAAATGGCACAACGGAAGATACTGTTACTGGTTAATGGTGATAGCCTGGAAGAGGTTAATATCAAAAAAGGAATCTTTCAAGAAGACTCACTATCTCCACTACTATTTGCCATTGCACTGATTCCTTTGTCAACAATACTGAACAAGTCAGGCCATGGCTATCAAATGTCAAAAACATCTGCCAGGCTATCCTACCTTCTTTACACAATCTGAAACTGTATGGAAAACCACCCTCTGAAATAAAATAATTGCTCAACATTGTTTGTATTGCAATGGAGTTTGGACAGGACAAATGTGCTACTCTGACTGTTAGGATATGGTTTGAGCCTAACAAGTTGTCCAGGCAATATATGTGTTCTGTGACTTTAATATGAATATGTATTGTGTGACTTTAAAGTTTTCCTGCTGATTCATTGTAATGCTGAGTCATGCTGTAAATAGATAATCACTAGTTGTAAACGTATTTAAGAAAGATACTGTAACGTATTCAGTTGATGATAAGCTACCATAGTGTGTGGAGTTGCTATCATTGTGCTATCATCGTTGGATGGATCTGCTACCATTGTGGTTTGTGAACCAGAGTGAGTTTGTTATTCTAACCAACTACTGTTTGTGTAGTAAGAAGATTTTTGTATCACTGGACTGATTTAACTGGCAAAGACTTGGATTGTTTAAAGACTATGAGATTGTTTTTTCACTATAAAGTAAACTTTTGATAAACCAGTTTGCACTTCTCTTATTCATTGCTCTCAGCAACGTTCCTCTGTGTTCTACACTCTGCTGGTTGGTAACACAACAATATCCTTAACACTGACCATCAGCAGGGGAAAACTAGTGAACATTGGAGGAATTAGATGCCCTATGGAAATAACAACAAGGATCCGGATGAAGATGATCAGTAAAAATACCTGGGCATCTTTCAAGCTGACAACACCAAACACACTGAAGTCAAGAAGGTTAGAAGTGAACACATCATAAGAGGGAAGAAGACATTAAAATCCAAACATAGTTGAAGAAATATCATCAAGGCAATTAACACCTGGGCAATTCCAATCATTAAATACACAGCTGGAATAGTGGACTGGACTCAAGCAGAACTAAAAGCCCTGGATAGAAGACCAGAAAAATAATGACAATGAATCATGTCCTTCATCCATGCAGCGGTGTTGACAGACTCTATTTATCAAGGAACAAAGGTGGGTGTGGAATATTGCAAGTGCATCAGGCAGTTGAAGAAGACAAAAGGGCATTGGAAGAATATCTGAAGGACGGTGAAAAAGATGCACTGAAACTGGTACACCATGAAGACTCAGTGAATACCAAAGAGAAGAAGAGGTTATTTATTTTCTATCATTGCCCATATGTATATTACCTAAGATAAAATTTACTGTCCTGAGCAAATTCAATTGTGCAAGCAACATCAAGAAAGGAGTAAAGAGATGTTCAATATTTCACCCAATGTTAGAACTGAATCCAGTTGCAGATTAAGGGGTTTTTATGATCCTCGATAATAACCACCGCTTCTAACAACAAACAAGACAAAACTCAACTTAGTAGCTATCTGTTGGTAAGAGAAGGGTAACTTTTTCTTATGCATATAACTGGGTTGAAATCCACCAAATAGGTTTCCAATAATCATTGCAAATGTATTAAAAGACATAGTAGCTCTACAGAATACATTTTTGATCTCTCCATAGTTATTAGCTTAAGAGATCTAACTCCATTTGTATTCGAAACCTTCTTTTATCCATTATGCAAACAAAACTGTACAAATAACTACTGTGGAACAAATGAGCAGTTATGGGTCAGTAGTTACGTAGAAATCTTGCATTCCATCTATTGGGACAATCCTCCCTCTATTTCAGTCTAATTGAAAATTTACTGAAACTTGTTTAAGCATAAGGGCAAACTACAGTATTTCAGTTCAAAAAATGGCATGCAAGTTAAAGATTGAATCACACCCAACAACATCCAAGTGAGTATTAATAACACGCTGATAAATTAAGCAACACTATATTGGAAGAGAAATAAAGGCAAATATCCAAAAGGAATCTAGCCAAGAATGCTGAACATCAGAACTCACTAATTCCTTAACATCAATTTATTTCCTTTCTTTTGAGAGAAAGTTTTGTATGACACTTGTTCATTTACATGCTTGATATGGCTGTCTACTTCAAAACAATGATTCTGGGCAGTTAATACATAAAACATACTAACAACATAATACGAAGGTAAAAACTGTAATGTAAATATTGCAAAACCCTCCCCACACATATAACATACAGTAGGTAGTCCTAGATATACAATCTTTCATGTAAAAACCATCCAAAATTACAAAGGTGCTGAAAAAAGCAACTGAAGACCAGTCCTTGCACTTATGACCATCCCAGCATCCCAACAGTCACATAATCAAAATCAAAAAGACTCAGCAACCAGCATGTATTTTTATGATGGCTGCAGCATCCCAAGGTCAAGTGATCACCATTTCTACCTTTCCCAGGGGTTTCCATCAAGCAAAGTCAGTAGGGAAGCCAGATTTACTTAATCACCATAGCACAAAAGGTTGTAAAATTAGGTGTGATTCACTTAATGACTGCATTGCTTAGCAACAGAAGTTTGGTCTGAATTCACTTACCTGTAACTACACACTTAAAAACAAGTGACTCCTAATGCACAATCTGAAAAATAAATATGCAGCGATACATCCTGGGGTTAATTAATAGCCTGACCCAATGCCTGAAGGAAAAACCAAGTCATCAAGGCGCTAGAAAAAGCTCACAGGGTGAGCGCTATCCAAATTTCAAGAATGCGGTTCTATGGGATGGGCACCCTGAGAGAGGAGATATTTTAAAACTTTGAGGGAGATGGGCAATCTGCAAATATAAAATATAAATAATAAAATAAAATATAGAGGGCCTCGTGGCATTTGAGCACCTCATGGCAGTGTGACTGAACACGATTAATGTTGCTAGTTTCTGGGAAAGATCTGTTTAATTTGTAGATATTTTAATCTTGTATATTTTAAATTTTATGTCATATAGCATGCCTTATTTTAATTGTGATGCTTCTGACACGAATCAATATGAATAAACAATAAAATGTTTAGTGATAAATTGAAGAAAAGGGAAAGGGAGGAGCAAACTGAGTTATCTGACGTTACAGTTTATGATATCCTAGTGAAAGACATACCTTCAAGGCAGTGGTGGGTTATCCCCGGTTCTGTCTGGTTCTTTAGAACTGGTAGTAAAAATGGCGGGAGGCTCCACTCACCCCACCCACCCCTGAATGTCATAATTGACGATCTGCACACATGCTTCCATTGCAAACTGGTAGTAAAGATAAGTAGAACCCACCCCTGCTTTAAGGTTGGTTCCCTACTCAGATGAACTCTGTTGAAACAACTCCCTTGTTGAAAGTCATGCGCCCTAAACTATTGTACTCACCAGATTGAATGACTATGACAAAAGTCTAACGCGGAAATAATCTGTCGGAAGAACTTTCTGGCTTCTTTTGGTGTTAATCTTCCTTTCTTTACCAGATAATCGAAGAGCTCTCCACCTGACACATGTTCTAGCACCAAATATCTGAAACAAGGGGGAAAAATGTTTTTTTTTAAAAAAAAAATATGATCACACATATGTTTGAAAACACACAGAGAAAAAGTAATCTTCAAAATAACTAATACTTTTGTTTAAACTGCAGCGCAAGAACTTTTGAAAAATGGTGCACTTGAACATTTTTATCTGGGCAATTAGCGACTAAGCTTTTAGAGATCTTACAGTTTCTCAAGTAGAGATTTATCAAACAAAATTAAATTACTTCTCTGTTTTCAACGTCTTTTACTGATCGATTTCCAATGCTATGAGACAAAGTCAGTGTAAAAATATAGTAGATAATCATCTAAATGCAGTGTGTTTTCTAAAAGAACTTAACTGGTACAGAGGTGGTATTCAGCAGATTCTGACCAGTTCTGGAGAATCAGTAGCGGAAATTTTGAGTAGTTCAGAGAACCGGTAAATACCACCTCTGGCTGGCACCGCCCGCATCTATTCTCTACCTCCCGAGTCCCAGCTGATCGAGAGGAAATGGGGATTTTGCAGTAACCTTCCTCTGGAGTGGGGTGGGAATGGAGATTTTACAGTATCCTTCCCCTGCCACGCCCACCAAGCCATGCCATGCCCACCAAGCCACACCCACATTACCAGTAGTAAAAAATGTTGAATCCCACCACTGAACTGGTATGAATAAATAAATTACTTCATGATTACTTGCTGCTTGATGTAAAGGACAAGAAGGCACCTCCTTGACTCCAAATATACAAAGCCAGCCTTGCAGTTGACTAACTAGCAGGCATTAAATTTTCCAGGCTCGCAGCAGGTAACATCCGAAGATACTCAGCAACCCTCCTGTTTGTCCTCTGCCCAACATTTGCTACCTGAAGCAGTCATGTCATTCTACCTAGCAAGAAACTCAACCTTTGTGAAGCCTAAGGAATTCCTAAGCAATCTTGAGTGGGAATTCCTGTCCAGAGGGGCATGTCATAAAATATGATTACAAGGTTTTAGATATAATCCCTTTTCTTTATATTCTCTGCCGTATAAAGAAGAACTGGATATTTATTTTATTTATGTTTATTTATTTATTTATTTATGTTTCTTCCCAACAACAGCAAAACAGTGGGCTGGCCTGAAGAACCCAAAGGTTATCTGGGAGATAGTGATAACTCAATAGACTGCGTATTATTGTTTATCACCTATCAAAGTCAGAAACAGAAACAATGAAATGAAAGAAGATATTTTGAAAACAGGCACTTCTGCCTTTTCAAGTGATTAGAAGAAGAAGAAATAAACCATGCATTGTAGTTTAGCAACACGAGGAGAGTGGCAGACCTGTTAGTTAAACAATGCTCAAGAATGAGGAGTGGTTGCACAAAGGAGGTTATGTAAATAAGGCAACATCCCAAGTACTCTGATCCTAAATTACTAATGCATCAGAGACGCTAACAGAAACGGTGTCTTTGCATGGAGACAATTATGTTTAAAATTGCCACTACCAGATGGCTTTGATTAAACAGTGTTACTTTAATGCCCAACTCCTGCTCAGTGCTCTTGTTGTAGGAACACAAATGTCAAACTCATTGGAATGGGAATACAACATACTTACCAAACACTCCAAGCTAGAACTATTAATTACAGGTTTATTACTTTGAACCTTTGCAGTCTTTGCTGAAGACATATTTGTACACATATTTGATTAACCAAGTTGCGGAGCAGTTCCCAGTGTGGGAGGTTCCTCCTGGGTTGCTGAAATAATTACTAGCATAGCTAATTTTGATTTACTATCCCTTTAAAGACCATTCAAAAAGCATGCAAATCTCATAGATATTTCTTTCTGACCTGTTTCTTCTTCCTCTACAGAAATTATTATACCCCCTTAAAAAGACACAAATCAAAACAAAACACCAAGACTGCATTGTGTGAGTTGAATCTTAAAATTACAGTCCCGAGAAAAGATGTAAAGTTCCTGTGCCGTTAACAATGCTCTACTGAATGAACAAAAACACAAGGTCAATGTCGTTCCCCCCCAAACAAATAACCCACTTTTTTTGATGGAAGATCAAAATGTCTGTCTGAACATTAATTGAAGCTCTCTTCTAGTATGAGATACAACTTTCAATCAATGTGTGACCAGGGGTCCTCGGCAGCTGTCTCCTGCAGAAGAGCTTCTAGCTGGGGGCCCTTTACGCATATAGATTTAACATGATAGAGTTCTTCTTTTTGGATTGGTTTGCTTTATATGCATGGATAATAGGGAGAAAAATGGGAAGTGTGGTTTATCAGCCTCTTTGAAACACTGCTATAGGTAGGGACTGTCTGAGTACATTAATATTGGGTCATGTTTCCCAAAAAAGGGAAAGGAAAGAAAAGAAACCAAAGAAGAAGGAGTATTAAAGCAAAGCATCAATGTTCTCATTCCACAATGTTGTTGTTTTTTTAATTTGATTTATATGCCGCCCTTCTCCGAAGACTCAGGGCGGCTTACAATGTGCTCAGCAATAGCCTTCATCCTTTTGTATATTTATACAAAGTCAGCTTATTGCCCCCACAACTGGGTCCTCATTTCACCTACCTTAGAAAGGATGGAAGGCTGAGTCAACCTTGAGCCTTGGCGAGATTCGAACCCTGCAGTAATTGCAGGCAGCTGGTCTTAATAAGCTTAATAACAGGGTGCCTTAAACCCCTGTACTACCAAGGCTCTTCTATGAACATTCTATCTGTCCTCATAGCATAACAATAAAAACAAGAGTTAGAGTTACACAACAGAAATGAATTATCCATAATTTGTTTTATGGTAAAGTGATCATCAGAAGCAAAAAAGAGGAAAAAAAGGTAATAACTTCCAAAATAAAGTCAAATAATAAATATAAAAATAAATATAAAAACAATAAAGTCACACAAGACTCCCAAAGACCTGATAACCTGACTCCCAAGATGAGGCCAGAGCAGAGGTGGGTTGCTACCGGTTTGCACCGGATCGGGCAAACCGGTAGCGGCGGAAGGCTCTGCCCACCCGCCCAGATGCTTCTGTGCATGCGCAGAAGTGCCGCACAAGCACGTGCGCGCACAAGCGAAGCAGTAGCAACGGGATTTGGAACCGGCCCCTGGGCCAGAGGGCTGGAAGTGGAGATTATCCTTAGATATTTGATCCTTCTTCCCAGAGTGCAGTCTTCCCTCTACCCATCACTATCTTGATCTGCATCCCTTCCTTTCTATCCCCTTCAGAGTTCTCTATTTTGAAATAGTTTTCATTAAAAAAAAATTAGATACATAATAAGAAATACATTCAAAGAGAAAAAGAAAATAGATGTGAAAAAGAAAAAAGAGACAAAGAGCTAGAAAAAAGAAAACACACACACATTTATTCATAAAGGTAAAGGTTCCCCTCGCACATATGTACTAGTCGTTCCCAACTCTAGGGGGCAGTGCTCATCTCCGTTTCAAAGCCAGCACTGTCTGAAGACATCTCCGTGGTCATGTGGCTGGCATGACTAAACGCCAAAGGTGCACGGAACACTGTTACCTTCCCACCAAAGGTGGTCCCTATTTTTCTACTTGCATTTTTTACGTGCTTTCAAACTGCTAGGTTGGCAGAAGCTGGGACAAGTAACAGGAGCTCACCCTATTATGCAGCACTAGGGATTCGAACCGCTGAACTGCCAAACTTTCGATTGAAAAGCTCAGCATTTTAGCCACTGAGCTACCGCATTCCTTTTTATACCTGAATATATATGGAAGGGGTGTCCAATTTTCTCAGCAATTATACAAGTCTAACCAAAGTTCTCTCTCTAAGATTACATCATGATTCTTCTTTTTAAATAGTTTTTATTCTGTGCCCTTCAGAGCTCATGGTCTTGGACATCTGCCTACATTTAATGGTACTGTTACTAAGCCTCCTCCTATAGTCCATCTCCATTAAGACTCCTAATCAGTTTCTAGTTCAGAAGAAACCATGACAGAGGAAAGAGATGTATAAGAAAATATAGGTTTTTCTACAAGTTTTATGAAAAAAAATACTACGCTTAGTTATTTTCTACAGAATCCTTAATCAAAAAGGGTCCAGACCATACTGACATATTACAGTTATTTAATTATGTTTTTCCAATACCATTTTATATTTATTAAATCATCTCTATTAGATATTAAGCTTATTATTGGTACAGCATGTAAATAATTCAACACTTATATAAATTCTTATGGCAGGCATGAATTTTTAAATCCCAATTTGGTACTGAGCCAAGACCTCTTCATTTAAAAAAAACTGGGGAGGGTGAGAGGCTGCTTGCTTCCAACAGAAAAATAAATGCATGTTTGCCTGCATTTAACCAACTGCTGTTTTTCTGAAGCAACCATTTAAGTTATATTCATGCTTGGGAATTTTTTCTTTTTGTTTGTTTGCAGTTTTTCTTTTGTTGAAATCTTTAAATCTTCAAGCTACTGTGAATGAAAGACGTTTTGAACGCTACTTTGTCAATTATTTCTAACACGTAGTCAATGTATGATTAAAAGCTGGCCAGAGTGATGTCTGTTACTGGATGTTCCAAGCCATTGTTTATTAGTTGTTCCTTTCAGAGAAGCCCGTTTGCTTTGTGCTACTTGCCAATTATCTGGAGCTTCTAGCAGTCCAAATGCATTTGTGAATGTTAGTTTACGGAACAGTTTTTGTTGCTGTTGTTCTATTATTGAGAGGGCTTGAGCCACACTTTACATTTAGTAGAAGTGTTTCTTTAGCTTTTGAGGCAGATTCTTGGTTTTATTTCCTAATACGGTGATTCCCAGATCAATCCCACAGCTGATAAATGAATTGCTGTTGTGTCTTCAGGTGATTTTCTGTGTGTTCACACAGAATATTGTACCTGCAGTATACCTCTACTGAAATCTTTTAAAGCTGACTGACTTTTGATGGAAATAACCCCGGTATATTCCATTCAATTCCCTTCAGTTCTTTCATCCATTCTCCTCAATTCTGAGATCTGACATGGTAGTAAATAGAAACCAAACATGTCAGCTCATAAGAAATGAGGAAGCAAGGGAGGCTCCTATAAGTACACAGATGAACACTCAATCTTAATTACAGATGGACTTTTTTTTCCTTTGTGGTTTTGGTGCTTCACACTGATTGGAAAGTAATAAAATATATGAGAAATGGAGAACTGGTTTTAAGAGATGATTGAAGACAAGATTGCTCTATCACATAAAGCATGTTTCTGCACTCTAACACCAAACAATAATAATTGCTAAAAGGTTGCAGCTTTACATGGATTTGGGAGCAAATACTCTCCGATGAATGCAGTAGACATCACCAATGGCCTGGTAGAATAGCTCTGTAGACATGAAAAGTGCTTCACCAACTTGAAACAAAAGATATATTATCCCTTTAGCAAGACATCGGGAATACACTTTTTCTGCCTAAACAAAAAGACTTTGTTTAGGCTTTTTGTAGACTTTGTACAAGTAAGGTATGAAGAAAAAATTCTTATTCTCACAGTTAGTAATGAGCAAATTTTGTGCGCTGAGATGGTAATCCTCAAAACTGTTATTTTTAGGGAAGTAAATGAAGAGCAGCAGAATAAAAAAATATTACTTAATAATGGAGATAAGACCAAAGATAATTTTTGGCAGAGACTGGGATCATTAATGCAAGTTAATTACACTAGAAATATTTTAATTGTCAAATTAGAGAAGGTGAAATTCCCTGAATGGAATATAAATGTACAGCTGCTTTATGGCCTTACAGGAACTCAATGTAAGTTGATTGGAGAATTCTGGGAGTTAAAGTCCACACATCTTAAAGTTGCTAAGGCTCAAAAACACTGGTTTTGACTTTGTGCTTCAGGTAGGGAAGGGAGCTGAACTAGAGACAGAATAGTCATTTATATCAGGGGTGTCAAACTTGCACCATCACGGCGTCGTCACGTGACGTATTGGCACTTTCCCCCCCGTTCGCTAAACTGGGTGGGGCCTGGGCCAGCACATGATGCATTCGGGCCATGGGCCAGGAGTTTGATGCCCCTGATTTATATCAACAGTTCAGGACTGGGTTACTGGGATAGACTGCTGATGATGCAATATAGGCTGGGAGATACCCTGAATTGCTTCCATGAGAAGTGGAATTGCAAGCTATAATGTTCCAAAATTAAACTAGAGTGACCCCGATTTGTGTTTCCTCTCCCTCCCTCTCTTTGAGTCTACCAAGACCCAGAATAATGTTTCATTGGTTTTTCAGTTTACCCTGCCCATTTAGCAGTCAACCAGGAGTGATATGCAGAAATCAAGCCCAAACTAAGTTTCTGATATCAAGATAACATCTTGACAAAGTAGCTGCTGAAATCTTCTCTGAAAGAATCTGTCCATCTCTTTCAAAAGTGTACGGCCATTGCAGCAGAATGACAGGCTTGATGGTATCTGCAGTTTTGAGCATTTACTGTATTCCCAAACAACATATTTAAAAGTATAACTAGATTTGGTTGTTGTGAAGACTTGACCTTGAAGTCAGAATTATGCAACGTTCCTCTTCTAGCACACCATATAAGCTAGTGGTTCATTTTTAGGAGGAAACTTATTGCTGCATTTCACACAAGGCTACGGTTGAGTCGGAAGCCAGAAAATACTCACAGGAAAAAGCAAAAGGAGAAATACAAAAATAGACAAATAGTTGAGAGGGAGAAATAAAAGTTGAAGAAAAAGAAGATATAATAACAAGACAGCAGAAAAATCCTGCTAAAGAGAAAAATGTTCTCGAGATACTACCACTATGGTGATTGAACAACTGAGGAAAATGGGCTGATCCCTCATTAAGTGGCTTAAATGGGACAGTATCTTATATTTCCATCAATGTAACTCAAATGAGACCACAGTGATACAAACTTTAAGTCTCATGTATCACTGCAAACCTTTCCATTGACTGAAATAATTAAAACATGTGGGAAGCATCTATGTATGAAATTAACCTAGGTACCAAGAGAAAAGTTCCCTTCACAGAAGAAGAGTATCCTGTGTAAAATCATAATTTTGTTCATGCAGAAATGTGTATGCTTGACTGATAATCTCTATAAATTTACTTTAGAACAACCATGCACATTTCTTTATTCATTCTTGCAAGGGGATACTTAGTACAATTATTTCAAAGGATGATATCACAGAATAAAAGAGTTTGAAAGGACCTTGGAAGTCTTCTAGTCCAACCTCCTGATCAGGCAGGAAATACAATTTCAGACAAATGATTTTCTAATATCTTCTTGAGTAGAAGCAGTACTACTAAAAGAGATATTCTTATCAAATAAAACTGTTTTCAGAAGCAGTTACAATGTGCTTCTGTGTGAGAACCCAATGTTTGTTTTCTTATACTTAGGTATTTGTGGGATTCTTGGTCTTCTCTGAGCTTGGTTGTTCTCTTGCACAATATTATACAACTAGGTAACATCATGATGATGGATAATGAAACATATTTAAGAAAACAACCAAGCTCAGAGAGCACCAAAGAATTCTCATTTCAACCCTGAGCCACAGATATTCTCCTTTCTTGGTTGTTATTTTGCAGGGCTCAGCGTTGAAATAAAAGGCCCTTGGTGTTCTCATATGCTTTCTTCTTTTATCGTAGGTTTTTGTTATGGCTGCAATTTAAGAAACTTGGTTTACGTAGGAAACGAGACACCTGGTCTACCCCAACATGTGGGAGGGGGCATTCTGCTCCCTTTCGCCTTTCAGCTCCAATCCAGGAGCCCTCAAGCAGTCACATTCACGAAAAACCATTTTATACCAAATTTATATTTTGCTGATAAATTTATTTCTTTATCAGCAAAATATAAATAATATTTGTACTTTGTCTATAATATCTTTGTACTTTATAGAGATAGTTCCATAACATACTAATGAAGCCATTGTTTTCATTTACTTGGCATCCCTACACAAAGGAGCTGGCTTTTTGATGTGGTTCTGCCAATGAATTTAGTATACCTTCAGGATTTATGTATTGCTCTAACCTTTAATATAGCTCAATCTAACCCATCATAGGTTATACAAATGAAACCATTATGGTTTGTTAATAAGCCAGGGTTATTAGTGTTATGAATGCAGCCATTATTTGGCAGCTATTTAGTTAATGCATTCGGTCTGCATAATGGAACACTGTTCTTAGAAATGATATATGAATGCATGAGAATTATATACTGGTTTTTTTCCTGAACATCATAGATTTTATATATATATAAAGCAGGTAGAACTAACATATTACAGAAGGAAGAGGCAGAGCTCTTTTCCCCAGTCCATTTGTTTTCCATACAAAGAGAGTTAATTGGAAAAAGCATTTAACTTGAGATTTCTGCCTTTGCAGTCTGAGTCAGCAACCTAACTGGATTCCACTGAATGCTTACATCTCCTAATAATAAATTTCTCCTCCATAAATGTTGGAAAGGAATGGAAAGAAAAGTAGAATGATATTACTTTGGCTAAGCTAGGCAGCAACATTTTTAATTTCACCCCCCCTCCAGATGCATTTTCGCTCTTAAATTAACTGTGGAAAAAAATGATTTGATTCATGACTACATTAGGAATCTACTCAACCAAATCTCCTTTGTCACAAATTAAATAATAATCCCAAAGTCAAACATGATTTGTGAAATTAACATTTATCGAAGAAACACTCCCCGTGCTGCAACGCCGTCTTTGGCATCCGAAATATCAATCTTAATTCATAATATGCCTAAGAAACCAGGCTACCAGCACTGCAATTAAGACATGATGTTTGATGGAACGCTGATCAACTAACCTGAGACTAATTTGTAAAGAGGAGAAGATTGTGCTGTGTTGTATTTGCTGGCGACATCGGCATCCTCCTCTTAAACCTGAACTTTACAAGGTAGGAAATTACTGACACAGAGCTTTTTCACTCCTCCACAGTCATACTCCATTATTGTATTATCCAAAACTCATTAATTGATTTATTATGTTTCCACATTACCAATCGTATCATCTTGTTTTAATAGCAAGCAATGGCCTTTAGTATAACATCGGTATAATTTTCTTTAAATTATCGCCATCAATCAAATTGCAATATTTTTATACTTTGACAATAAATATCTTTCATCTTAAAGTTCTGGGATATAGCTGTCTGAGAAGCATTTTATTACCCTATCTTACAAAGAGATAAACTGAAATTTCAGCACCCCAAATCCTTAGATTTACACAACTAGTATGCAGTGCTATCAGGTCTAATATTTTCAAAAGTGATTGATAGTTTGATCACAATGCATTTTTCAAACATAATTTGATTATTTATGGACTTTGGTTTTTTTTTTTTCCACCTCTTGCTATGATTTCTCTTAGGGATGAAAAGATATTCTGAGTAGCATGCGCCAAATCAGTATGGAGAAAGTCTCCTATCCCTTAAATCTAATCAGTGGGGAACAAATGTCATATATGATCATAAATCCCCAAATGGCACTGTATACAGTGTCAATCTTGTCTGTTTTGTGATTCTGGAGGAAAAAAACCCACAAGAAAGTATAGAAGTACCTTGATAATAAGCACAGTTATTGTGGCATCAATCTTTTGTAAATTAGTTAGAAGCACTATCTAACATTGCCAGGATGGCTCTGTAGCCATTGTGTTGTACATGGATATGAGAAATCTTCATTCCAATCTGTGCTCAGTTGCTATGATACAGCATAATCTGCTTTATAGGGTCAATGTGTGTATGGCTAATTATTACACATTTGAAAAAAACATGTTGCAAAGCATATTGGTGTGAGTGAAGCAGGTCTGCACAAAGCAGTAAAGCAGTTTTGTCTAATGGAAGGTTTTAAGACAGCTTCAAAACCTTTCTGGGTGGTTATAGCTCCACTTTGTTTTGCTGGCAGACTCCCATAGAACTGTATGCTATTGGTTCATACTGTATATACGTTTGTGCAGACAGCCAGAGAAAGTCTTCAAAACAGTGGTGCCAAATTTCCATAGGACACAGATACTTTCTTTTAAGAAAGGTCCCTTCTATTACAAAAGGCCTCTTTCCAATGCTTTGCGCAATCCTACTAATTAGATTCCAGATCAGACTTTTATGATGCAATTAACTGGCTTTATTCACAGAACTTTACAAAGTTGGTAAACTTGTCCTCTGTTTTAAAATGGCTTTTTCCTAGTGCTTCTCTTATTTTTCTTTCCATTAAAAAAAAAAAATCCATTAAGAAATGAAAATAGGAGAAAATCCCCTTCCCTGATATTTGATAACATTCAGTGAGAAAGTGGGTAGAGCCTGGAAACCATACAGGTTCGCAAGGTATCAAACATAGAACATTAAACATGTATTTTTGTGTTTTTTTGTGTGTGGGAGGAGCTACAAGCCTATATTCTGACATTAAAATGTTTTTATTGGGTGACTAACTACTAGAGTTCAGTTACTCATCTCCAGATTATACAGTATTTTTACTTTTTACAGTACAGCAGTACAGCAAATATAAAAGTATCTTAACTATACACTATTGCCGTGATGGCGAACCTATGGCACGCATGCCACAGGTGGTACGTGGAGCCATATCTGTGGGTATGCAAGTGTTGCCCTAGCTCAGCTGCAGTGTGCACGCGCACACTGGCCATCTGATTTTCGGGCCTTTTGGGCCCACCAGAAGTCGGGAAATTGACTATTTTCGGCCTCCGGAGGGCCTCCGGGGGGTGGGAAAGGCCATTTTTGCCCTCCCCAGGCTCCAAGAAAGCCTCTGGAGCCTGGGGAGGGCGAAAAATGGGTCTACCAGTACCGGTAACCTTTTTGCCATTGCGTGCCAAAAGTGGGGGGAGTGCGGAGGGGTCACGCACACATGCATGGGGGAGCAGGGTGCAGCGGGGCATTCAATTATGGGTGTGGGCACGCTCGCATGCAACCCCCCCGTGTTTCCCCCCGCTTTTGCACGCGACTGCAAAAAGATTAGTCATCACTGCACTATTGTATATTGCTAATAGCTACACTTAAAAACAATTCAGGAACAGCCAGATAAGTCACATGTATCTATATAAACAAAAAGGCAGAGAATATTTTTTTCTGTTATTTTTCTGGAGTTACCTTGAGGTAAGATGGGCAGCGTATAAATTTTATAAATAAATAAATAATATTATTTTTTCTAGTATTGCAGTTCATTGTTGAAAAGACTTTCAAGAGTGGGAAAGAGAGAGAGAGAGAGAGAGAAAGATTGAACTGCTTCATCTTTTACAGTTAATTTTTGAATGTATGGATCAATTTTGTTTGACAACAATTTATTGTTCTAGTTCTATGGTTTATATGTAATCATTACTTCCATTCCACATTCTCCCCTTGGTTTAGCAATCTCATTTTCAAGGAGACATGATATTTTAAAACGCTACCTACAGCCCAGGTAGACGAATTTGAATCTTGCTCACTTCTTTGCTTGTCATAAAGTTGGAAATGTTTGCATTTTTTTGTATTTTGCACACAAGAAAATTGTGCATGTTCCAAATCAGTAGGTGATGCCTGGTGATGAGATTTCTAAGAGAAAATTAGCTTAAAACTGCAGCCAGGGAAATTGGTGAAGACCCTAAATTGAAAAGCAGATGAGAATGAGAACACTACTTGTGATAGCATCCCATTCCTCTTGAAGACTCAAGCTCATAGTTTGGATATATTCCTACATTTATCTACTTCCAGGTTCTATTCTTCTTATAACAAAAAGCCTGCCAGTGCAGTTAAATAAATAAGTAATGACAAACAAAATATAATAATCCATAACAAAACCTCTCTAAAATCTATAAAGCGGATGCAATATTAATAAATCTTAAAACATCAACAATTAAGACATCATGGTCCAGTAAGAAGATCAATCTTGAACTCCATTCCTAGTTTGGGAGTAGGTAGAAGTCTCATCTAAAATCGGTGCGCTAGCTATACCTCTTTCTGGAAATAATACTGTACATTAGTTCCAATCTGGCCTTGCCTTAACGACATCCCTCTGGATTACTATGACCTCCTTTGTAGGGAGGAACTGGTTTTGAATAGGATTCAGAAATGTCAATGAGTTCAGAATACTGCTGTCAAACTACTGACTGGGAATGACTGCAGGGAATATGTAAAATCTCTTGTTAAAATAACTCCACTGCCAATTATCTATGGCAGGGGACATAAGGCATTATAACCTATGTCATGCACCTAGGAAATTTGAAAAGCTATATTCCTCTTTAGAAGTTTCTTGAGGCTTTTGATATTCTGCCTGGTGAGCTTCAAGCTTTATATATACTTTTTTTGATGAGAACACAAGGCAGATATTCTCCAAGCTACTTTATCTGCTGAGATGAGTTGCACTGTTGAATTGTTTTTATATTTAACGTTTTAATTCTGTCTTACTTATCTTTAATTAGAATTTTATTTCTCATTTCATCTTTATAAATTGTAAAACATGGTGATAAAACATAAAATATCTTAATATATTTTATATATCTGGCCAATTCTTTTGTTTGTTGATAGTAAACCTGGAAAAGCTCTGTCATTCAATTCCCCTAAGAAAGTGACAATGGATATATTCATTAGTCTCACAAAGTCAGTAAAATAAATAGAGCCAGTAAAAATAAATAAACGAAACATCAATATTGTGGGGGAAGGAACCAAAAAGGTTCTTAAATCTTAAATGACATTTGATTATAATACTTCTTTTAGCTTTGAGAAATATACCCCTTTTCAAATTCCAGAGCAGATCTTTCCAGCCTGATGTCCTCACAGATATATTTTAACTTTCATCTAAAACCTACCAAACTAGGGAATTCTGCTTTAGAGAAATGTAAGGAACAATAAGAATTCAATTAATTTATCAATTGTGGAATTGACAGATTTGACAAGTTCCAACTGTCAATACATCCATGGGTTTACTGAGTTATATTGAAAGAGTCATTCACTAGTCTGTTTCTGTTGATTTGACTGGTCTACTCAACATATTAAGATGTTCAATAGCCTCCCAATGTACTATATTATTCTTTAATATGTTATAAGCCACGCAAAGTCACTATGTGTGAGTTGGTCTGCCATATAAATTTGTTTAATAATAAATAAATGTCAATGAATAATACCTACAAATATTTTTTATTTTCATAAACGTCGTGCAGCTTTAAAACGTGGGGATGTTCTATCAACTTCAAGATGGCTATTTCCCGTTCCACCTAGAAGAGAAAAGAAGGATACAAGAGATTAAAATCTATGTCTTAGATTATATGGCAATGTTCTGTCTACCATCTTTCACTTGTTCAGTAGTAAAATAATGTAGAAAATAGATATACAGGAAATGTGACCAGTTGACAAAAAAACTAATGGTATTTGCTTATTTTCTATTAAAATTATGCTAATGTTCATTCAAATCAGGGGTGCTATTCAGTAGGTTCTGACAGGTTCTAGAGAACCAGTAGTGGAAATTTTGAGTAGTTCGGAGAACTGGCAAATACCATCTCTGGCTGGCCTCCGAGTGGGGTGGGAATGAAGATTTTGCAATATCCTTCCCCCAGGAGTGGGGAGGGAATGGGGATTTTGCACTATCTTTCCCCTGCCATGCCCACCAAGCCACGCTCACCAAGCCATGCCCACAGCACTGGTAGTAAAAAATTCTGAATTCCACCACTGATTCAAACGCATATAAAGTTTAGTCATATAACAAAAACAACAGAGTCTTAAAGTGCCTTGGCACAGATACTGTATATATGGCATAAGCTTTCAGGGACTAAATCTCATAAATTGTAGGAAATGGTATTATTAATGAGCAATAAAGTATATATAGAGAGATGTAGAGAATCACAATAATATACAGGTACAATAATTGTATCATATTTACAGAAATAATTATGATTCCCATGGTAAATGTTCTTTCAGTAACCACAATGTTTCCAGAAATTCAAAGATTTAGAGCACCGAGTCTGTTTTACATAATGATCCAAAGTATAAATGGTTCATGAACTGCTGGACTGACAGTTCCCCTGGATATTCTGTGATACCTTAACGGAATTTAAAGCACTATTCAATGGAGAATAGTCTGAGGCCATAACTGAGATTTTCTGCATTTTTAACTAATTCTGAATTCTATAACTCTCATTTCTCATTGTCAAAGAGTATTTTAAAAATGCAAATTATAAACCATAACTAGAAACTTCTTATTGTCTTTTCTCCCATGCAAGGAAAGCACATACATGTCTAAGATTTTCTGAGCTTATATACAAATCAACAAAAAGACTATAGTTTCGATACCAGAATCCTCAAAACATTTAACATTCTTTAATGTATGATGCACAAACCATTCCTTGGAATACTGTATTAAATCTCAAACACTACACGATGTGCGGAATTGTCATAAAATAGGATCAGCTTGTTAAGCAATCTGTAATTTTATGAATGAATTCTTTCCGTGCTCATTTAATTTGAACAAACACTATTTTCTTCATTATTGAGTGTTCTTCATTCTTGTTGCCAAGTCATATATGGTAGATATTACAGAATAAATTAATAGACAATAATGAAGGGTTAATAAGTTGCCCTGGAGATGGAATTTGACAGAAATTCATGTGCCAGGCTATGTCAAGAAACAAGAAATTCCAATGAAAGATATGAAGAGATGGAGAATTTTTGAGAATTTTTACCTAATATTATTGTAATACTATATTCATGGAAGGGACCAAATGAATATCTGTCAGACCTTGATAAATGATTATGGCATTGGAATAACCATCAATACTAGCCCTTTGGGGTAAGACCCACTCAGGAAGTAAACACTACAAGAAATACTAAAACTAAAATTTTATTTATACAAATGACAGCTTCTTGAAAGCCTGAGAGTGTTTGCTTTACCTCCCTCTTATATCAAAAAGAATCAAAGCAAGATAATCTTAACTTTCTTTGTCTCACCTTCCTGAGCTAAGTTCATGTTTACCTGGACTAAGTTTACTTGGGCTAAATTCAAGGCAATCTCCTTACTCCTCTACATCAATGAAGGTGAGGTAGATTAACACTGCAAATAAGAGAGATCTGAGGTGGAGGAGGAAAAGGTTCAAAGCCCCATCTTCCATTCCATCAAGGTTCATCTCAAAATCTGCTTCCCATGATTCTTCTGTTATTTGGCCAATGACAAGGAGGACTGCTTGGGATGTACATCCTGAATTATGGTGAAATGCTTACATTGCTAAAATAAAACTTTTAAAATATATTGATAGTCTCCAGGGATTGCTGGATGATGTTTGCCAATCTTGTTCTGTTTATATTAATAAAAGATTTTAAATTGTACAGCAGGGGGCAAGCCGCTCATGACATAGATACCAGAATTCTAAACAAAATCAGTAATATAATACTATACCTTTGGCAATTTTCTCTGCTGAATAAGGTGCTCTAAATTAATTCTGCATTGGCGCTTTTATTGTTACATAACTGGAGCAACTGAGGATGGTTGGTACACTTATATAAGAATGAACCACTAATGCTTTAATCACAGTCTGATGAACTGAGAAGTAAGGCTATACAAATAAACAACAGACTATTAAAGTCAGCAGACTAATATAGAATTAGAAAAAAAACCATGAACTCTGAATCCAATAATGCTCTTGCTAATCTGGCATTTTTTCATACCATTTTCTGTATCAGGGCAACCTGCATGAAACTAGAGATATTAAAGCAGATTGGACAGCATTTGGACAATATAGTTATATTCTGTCTCAGTAGCCAAACAGAAGAATCTGGTTGAACTCTGTACGTTGTATTTTAAAAATTAAAAGCCGAGTACAGCTTGTTAAATCTTGCCAGAGATAGAAGTATTGATTTATTCTGGTGATACAAACCTATTTATTCATTTATTTGTATGTATGAAATATTAAAAAAATATTCAATATATTACAATGTAGAACTCTAAAAACTTAGAAACTATAACCTTCTAATCTAACAGATACACCACAAGAGATTCTAGGATGTGGCTACTTTGAACTTCTTCCTCCTTCCCACATCCAACTCAGGACTTCACAGTCTCTTAATTTGGCCTTCTCTTTGGAATGTGCTGCCTCCTTCCTGGGCATCTGTGGTGCTGCTGAGAATTCTCTCCCTACTCCTTCTCCAAATGCACATTGTTAATAGAAATATTCACAACAATAAGATTTGCTTATTTGATCTGTAATAATTCTGGGAATAAAGTTAGGATAAGATATGATTTGTCCCAATAGCATATAGAGATGGGGAATGGGGAAAAAATTATGGAGCTTGAATTTGTATCCTAAATCAAAATTATTATTTTTTGCTTTTTGCCAATTGTATATTGTATTGTATTGTATTCTTAATTCTCTGTTTAAAATGTCTTAAATCCAGAGAGGAAGGTGAAACTCACCAAGTTTCAAATTAACCTCACTGTTTTGAAAGTCTCTAATATTCAGAAAGTGGTTAAACTCAATACTGAATTTGATTAGAAAGTGAGTATCAGTCCATATTAGAAGCTCTGCCACTTCTGAGAACAAAGATGCCATCTCCATCAGGTCTTGGCACTCAAACCCATAGGAAACCTGTTTTATGGTGCCATTCAGAGCCCTGTTGGGTGATCTCCTGTTTTCTCCTCCAGAGAGCTTTGAAGGAATAGTCTTCTCGCTGATCTTCTTTTTCAAAACAGTCACTGTTTCCATGCCTTTAATCACCCATGACTCACACCAGAAGGCCAGATTGGGCTCAGCCAACTGGAAGACCAGAGATATTTGGAATATTGGTTACTTTTATTGTCAGGTTTTAAAAACAAGTATATAATAATATACTAATTGGAAATTACTGAAATGGAACCCTAGCTCATACCCACAACAAAGGATTGATGAAAGCTGCAAATGGACCCTAGATGGAACTAAAAAGCAAGGCAGAAAAGAGTTATAATGGCTAGGCTGGCTTTAACTTTTTCTTATCTTAAAGATTTTTTAAAAAAACTGGACTGAGATATTAATATCTCAGAAAAGATAGAAAGTTCTGTGGGAAAATTGTTACATGATGAGAAAAACCTAAAAAAACCTGTTACCTCACATAAAGAGTTTGAACAATGGAAGTCAACTAAACTGAGATTACCAAAAAGGAAATACAAAAGACAAATCAAAGAAAAGATCTGGAGATGAAACAGCTGCAACAGGAAATGATGCTTCTTTATGAGATGTAGAAAGTAGACTGGCAAAAACTTTGAAGACTCCTTTTGAATGCCGAAGATTGATGAAAGATCAAATCCTGCAATACCATTGGCAGATCAAGATTGTGAAGAGCAAAAAGAAGAAATGCTAAGTTTGAGTAATTTGATTAGGAATAAACTTTTTGTTTAATATTTCTGGCAACTTCTAATGAACATTTTCTTGAACTAGGACTGAAATGATTTCTGAACTGCATAGAGACAAAAAATTAGGTTAGGGGGGAATATTTTTTAATTTGCAATTTTAAAAGAGGAATTTTGATGGAATAGAAATTTGTAAAAAGGTGACAAAGGGGCACTCCATGCAGCCATTACCCAACATTCTTTGTTGATCTTGGACAAAATCAAATGCTTCCTTAACTCTTTACCAGTCGTCTGGCAACTTTGGTATTTTCCTGGTTTGAAAACGAACTACCTGGAGTTGGAAACGTATTTTCCTCCAATATAATATTTAAAAAGAAAAACAAAACAAAACAAAACAAATTCTTCATGTGCATATTGGAAAAAAAAACTTAGAGCATCACTGACAAAGGAATCTGGCTAATATTATATCTGACTAAAACAACGTAAGGAATTTTATTGTATCTTTGCCTCTCAGCATATTGAAGAGTCATTACTTTTAAAAAGCCTCTCCTGCTGACGGCTGTGGCATCATGTCAACCTTAAATGAGTGATGCGATGCTATAGTTGTTTCAGGGTACTTCTTAGTTACTGTCTAAAAGCCTGAGATGAATAGGCACACAAAAGTAAGATTTATGGCTTCAGTCACTTAAGCCCCCGTTATAATATTTTAAAATTTATTTGTGCAAGCAAAAAGGAAAACAGAAGATAAAGTAATCAAACATAATATCTCATGTTTTTAATTAAAATACTCCACTTTTTTCATTATAGTTTGAGTATTTACAAATCAATAGCAAGATTCCGTCATTTTTTTTACTTCTTGTTTAATTTTCCCCAATCCAAATATTTTATTACCTAAACTGTAAAATGTTTTCATTTAAAAAAAAATACTTGTATTTCGCTTCAGAAATGCAACTTGAAATAGCCTGTGTTTCTGAATTTTTCAGTTCATCAGTAGTCTACAACTATACATATTAAAAACAAAGTGTCTTCAGACCAATAAAGTATCAAGTCTTGATCTTTAATCTGTACTTTAACCTAATAGTTGAGTACAAAACAATAATAAAAATGATGAAATACTACTACCCAAGAAAAGCCTCTGAATGAAGAAATTCCATATAGATTTTGCAAATTACTAAGTAAGTGAATCTACGTAGTTTGAATTTTAGGGAATTTTTAATAGTTTACTAAAGTACAGTCAGACAGTACAAAGTTTGAAAGCCACAGCTGAGGGCCACAGGGGAAAGGACAGTGTAATGTTGATATCATCAGACGAAACCAGGTCGAAATGTTTATATTTTTTCACTTGGTGGAAAATGGCTGGATATATTATGCCTATCGGTAGATTAAGATACTTTCTCCCTTTTATTTCCCACCTAAACCCAGCTGAAAACCACATCACTTTTTGATGCTTTACAACCAATTTTCATTGGCATAATCTTTGAGGGTTCCAGAGATCACAAAAAAGAGCTTTGAAGTGTTAATATCTAGTGTTTTCTTTTAACAAATTGGAACAAATTGAAAATTTCTATGCTTGGAGAAAAAAAAAACTGAATAAGGGAAAGAGAGAGAGAGAGGGAGGAAAGCAGGGGTGAAATCCAGCAGGTTCTGACAGGTTCTGGAGAACTGGTAGCAGAAATTTTGAGCAGTTCGGAGAACCAGCAAATACCACCTGGCTGGCCCCAGAGTGGGGTGGGAATGGAGATTTTGCAATATCCTTCCCCCAGGAGTGGGGTGGGAATGGAGATTTCTCAGTATCCTTCCCCTGCCATGCCCACCAAGCCACGCCCACTAAGCCACACCATGCCCACCAAGCCACGCCCATAGAACCGGTAGTAAAAAAATTTGGATTTCACCACTGGAGGAAGGAGACTTCCGATCTGGCTGATTCTTGTCTGCTTGCTAGTTCTGGAAAACAACTTCTCAATGGGATAAGATTGAGACTGTATGTTTCTGGGCAGAGATCATTTGCCCATGACTGTGGCCTGAAAAGAAAGCTGCCCTTGGTGGCAAGTTACTGATGAAGTTATTATTGAAAGGGAAATTCCAAAGGGGACTGCCTGTTTAGAAGTCCCTTAGAGATCCTTTTAGGCCAATGGCAAAACTATAAGCAAGTCATGAAGTCCTTCCTCAACTGGTTGAATTGATTGGTGGCTTTCCACACATTGTTTATATCAGTCTTGACCAGTGCAAAGAACTCTATGTGGGACTATGCTTGAAAGGGGTCTGGAAGCTGTAGCTGGTGCAAGATACTCACTAGTAAGAGGTACTCATTAGTGAAAACTACAGGGAGTGTATGAGACTTGTACTGAAAGATCTGTTTTGGTTGCAAGTTGTTTACTGAGTACAGTTAAGATACTTTGGTTATCTTTTAAAATCCTAATGGCTTAGAATCTGATTACGTGGCTCAGCGGACTAAACTGCTGTTAAAATAGCACTTGGCTGCCAGCTGCTTGCAATTACTGCGAGTTCAATTCTCACCAGGCTCAAGGTTGACTCAGCCTTCCATCCTTCCGAGGTAGGTAAAATGAGGATCCGGTTTGTGGGGGCAATAAGCTGACTTTGTTTAAAATAGAACACCGCTTAGGGGGCCCAAAAAGCCCTACTAAGCAGGTATATACAAAAGTATGAAGGCTGTTGTTTAATGCATTATAAACTGTCCTGAGTCTCTGGAGAAGGGCGGAATATAAATCGAACTAATAAAATAAATAAATAAATAAATAAATAAATAAATAAATAAATAAATAAATAAATAAATAAATAAATAAATAAATAAATAAATAAATAAATAAATAAATAAATAAATAAATAAACAAACAAACAAACAAACAAACAAATATGTAAAGGACCATCTAATTGGCTGCTTCAATGGCCCTGCTGAAAATACCCCTGCTGCCAAATGCCAAAAAGACAGCTTTCTGAATTGCTCCTGGGCTGTGAAATAAATTCGTCCAGGAGCTGCATTCAATCCAATTTTTTCAGTTTTAGAAAATGTCTACACTATTATCTCTATTCCCAAACTGGTTACAGCAAATTATTTTTACCATTAATTTTGCATTAATTTTAGCTTGGGGGCTAACCTCATTAGATTTTACTTATTATCAAATGTGTATGCATCTCCAACAAGGCGACTCTGGGCGGCGTACCTTTATATTTGCCTTCATTCATAAAAGAAGTCTTTCTCACCAATTTTCTTCCCAACTGCTACCCAAGCTTCCTTCATGAAACAAAAATTAATGAACTTTACTTTTCCAATGATGACATAACACCCAATTACTTTGACTGAGTAATTTAACCCCAGCCTGACTAGGTGGCTCAGTGGCTAAGACACTGAGCTTGTCGATCAGAAAGGTCGGCAGTTCGGCAGTTCGAATCCCTAGTACAGGTCTCTTGCATGAGCAGGGGGTTGGACTAGATGACCTCCAAGGTCCCTTCCAACTCTGTTACTGTTACTAAGAGTTGAGGTGGGGCCCAACTCTTCTGGCCTTCTGGAAGATTGTCAAGGCCTGGTTCTGCCAATTGGCATGGTGATCGAAGACTAATATGCAATCCTGGGAGTGATTGGTTGCTTGAGGGAGATTCCTCCACTTCTTTATCTTTTAATTTTTAACTTCCTTTTAATTCTGTTCTTAACAGTTTAATTCTATTTTTATACCACTGTATGTTTTTTACTATAACTGCCCAGAGTCACTTAGGTACGATGGGCAATTTAGAAATGTGATAAATAAAATATTAATTGAAAATATGCTTGTCAAACCTTTCTTTTTTTCACAATCTCCAAACTATGGCTGGAGTGGAATTTGGGAAAATACACACATCCCTCTTAGCTTGGACTTCTGGTTTTAAAGACAGCAATAATCCTCAAGTTGCCTTTAGGAAGGGATGCAGAATCATTGGTATGCTGTTAAACTGTGGCTGTCGGTGGTGAGTTTTTCAATTAGTGCAGTCATTTACTTAATGGAATAAAATAAATCAAAACACCACCTGGGTGTTTAGCAAACCCCAGGCAACTTAAGTGTCTGAAATGTGAAATATTTTCACTTGCCTCAGCTGCAACTCACAATGTCTATGGAAAAAGAGAGCTTTTAAGAATCAGACGAATCCTAGGATCCTTCTGTATTGCTAGGTTGGGAGGGTTTTGTTCAGCCATCTTTGAACTGCAGTAAACAATACCAGCATAACATTTGCTATGGTCCCATATAACCTTTATTGTAGCTGTTTCCTGTCATCTAACCTCCCCACTCCCATCCACATAGAATAGGTAGCATGCACTGCCTAATACCGTTAGGCTGTTCTTAGGCCAGGGGTGTCAAACTCGCATCATCACGTTCTCATCACATGACGTATCGTGACTTTCCCCCCACCTTCATTAAACCAGGGGTAGACGTGGCCAGTGTGTGACTCATCCAGCCCAAGGCCACGAGTTAGACACCCCTGCCTTTGGCATTTGAGCTGCAGTGGCACAGTGGTTAGAATGCAGTACTGCAGGCTATTTCTGCTGAGTGCCAGCTGCTTACAATTTGCCAGTTCGAATCTCACCAGGCTCAAGGTTGACTCAGCTTTCCATCCTTCCGAGGTCGGTAAAATGAGGACCCAGATTGTTAGGGGCAATATGCTGACTCTGTAAACCGCTTAGAGAGGGCTGTAAAGCACTGTGAAGTGATATATAAGTCTAAGTGCTATAGCTATTGCTATTTTTTGAATAAGGAAAAACCACCACCACTACCAACAACAACAATTTAACAACAGTACAGTCACAGGGTGAGTCAACAGGAAGAACATATCTTGGGAAAATGGTAATAGATGTTGCCAGGGTATTTTGTGCCTTAGATGTAAGTATTATAAAAAGCCATAAACTACCCTTCTTGGTCATGCATAACTGAATGGAATATTCAATATTGACTGGAATAAAAGAGATGTTCAGAAACTATTAATAACTAGAAAGTTACTTCAAGACACAAAGCATATTTGAGTTTTATCTTGTCTTTATTTTTCTAAATAATTCAAGATGTTGAACATACCCTAATACTCTTTCCTCCTCCTGTTTTCCTCACAAAAAACCTTGTAAGGTAAAATGGGCTGAGAGAGAATGCCTGGCCCGAGTGGAACTAGAACTCACAGTCTCCTGGTTTCTAGCCTGGCACCTTAACCTCTAGACCAAACTGGCTCTCAATATTTTCTACTAGTAGTAGTTTCCAAATACTCTCTATGGTCAGATTCAATCATAATTATATTGGATTAAATAAAATAGGATTTAAATCTCATGTGAGTACACAACTTTCATCTAGCAAATATAGATTTTAAAAATCAATTTCTAAGCATGTCTAGCAGTCAAAGAGGACTTTCAGAAACAATGTTTCTATTGCAGAATTGGCCCATGCTTTCCTGGTGTCTTTTGATAAGTGAATGTTTTCTCTCTGAATTACATTCCATATCTGCGTGATAAAGTAGTTGGAAAAATTATAATAGTTATCCCCCTGGATTCTATTACCTGGGGACAAGAAAAATGAGACTCAGCTCAAATTGCAAAAGCAACATGAGTATAATAAATTTAAACAGTCTTTTGTCTTTGCTTCTTTCAAATGAAATGCCTACCTGGATTGCAGTTATCCTGTCTAAGTAAGTGAATTTAATACAGAAAGCCAGGAATAATGACAAGATCTCTAGCCAGATTGCTGTGAAAATTGATATAAAGTTGTTGCAATTCTTTTCCCATTCTATGGAAATTTTACAGAGAATTCGTGTAATTGAGTAGTTCTGCTCAAAAGCTTAAAGAACAGCTGTGATTCCTCAATTATTTTTATTGCGGCAAATGTTTGCTTAAGAACACGATTTCACATTTCCAAGGAAACACCAGTGGCTGGTAATTCAGTCTGTAGTAAACCACCAATGACTTGCCTAAAAGAACAGAATGGCAATGCATATTATCAGCAAACCAGGACTGCTACACCTCTAAATAAAGCTAAATAACTTAACTTCTAAAATATGGGACACCACAGTGAATCCTTCCTGTCCTTTGACAGCATTTGGAATCACTTTTATGTTTTCTTGCAGTGAGAAACTTACGTATTGCTGTTTGTTCCAAGCTGTGAAGGGCGAAAGAAAGCAGGGCCCTGCGGAGCTGACTGCTTTCATCCAGATAAAATTACAACAGAACAAACCAAATCTCAAACAGTTAAGCCAAAGAGAAACTCTAGAAGCCTGCAATAAACAGAAATCATGAAGCCACGGCTGCATAATGTTAAAAAGACTAATGTATCTCCAACTGTACCTAAGTCCTAAACCAGTGGTGGGTTTCAAATTTTTTTTAATACCGGTTCTGTGGCTTGGTGGGCGTGGCATGGCTTGGTGGGTGTGGCTTGGTGGGTGTGGCAGGGGAAGGATACTGTAAAATCTCCATTCCCTCCCCACTCCAGGGGAAGGTTACTGCAAAATCCCTACTTCCTCCCGATCAGCTGGGACTCGGAAGGCAGAGAATAGATGGGGGCAGGGCTAGTCAGAGGTGGTATTTACCGGTTCTATGAACTACTCAAAATTTTCACTACCAGTTCTCCAGAACAGGTCAGAACCTGCTGAAACCCACCTCTGTCCTAAACTCTAAGAATGTTCTCCGAGTCAAGTTCAGAACACTTTTTTCCCCACAACAGGCGTTTATACAGGACACACGTTGAATCAAAATGGATTTAAGGGAGACACAAAGGCATACCGCTTGGTTTGTGACCTTGCAGGTAACAATTAAAGGTTTTTAAGATCTAAGCAGGGAGCTGATTAGTTAAATAAGATGCTTCACTAACTCTGCTAATGACAGAGACTAACCCAAGGGCAACACTGCCCTTAACAAGAGAAATGCAAGATCTTCACTTCTGTCTCCCTTCCCAGACCTTTTCCTTGGTAACGTTGGCTCCCTATTACTATAAACTCATTTCACACAGACACACCTCAATGGGAAGGACGGTACTTAACCATTTCTCCATTCAATCTTGTGACCCCTTTGAATGACTGTAAAGGGCTAATGCTTTGATGGGTCTCTCTTTTATTACGTGCAATTTTTTATGTTAACTTTCTTTGCAATTTGTGGCTGTCTTAGCATAACAAAGATGGAATTACTACACGCTATGTAGTGAAAATGGAACCTACCATTACTTTATTCCATCTTTTGCATATTTGCCACTTCCTCTTCTCTGAATGGTATTCAACTGAAATGCTATTTTTACGATTGAGGGAAAAGACAGGGAAAAAAATCTTCCAATTCATAGGACTTGTTAATTTAAAATTATGAAAAATTGCCCAAAGAGATAGAGGCATAATAAAGTGATCCATTTCCACTCACTCTACTTCAAGGATAATCTGTTCGTTTTCTGGTGTTTAATACTATCATGCATTCACAGTCCACCCAGCAGAAGTTATTAAGCTTCCTTTTTAAGTTCATGCCTAAATTGCAAAGTAAGTGTTATATTTCGAAGTCTCAAAAACTGCTATAGAAAAAACTACAGAGTGCTGCAAGACTGTTCAAGTGTCTGTTAACCTTTTGCCTTATGCTGTACTTGTAGTGAATTTGCAAAACTTTTCTAGATACATAAAGTACTGAAAAACAGCTTACAATGGGAATTTATGAAAGATAAATTGATGCTTGAACTGATTCAACGGTCGATCCCATTCACGTTGTTTCTCAAGACTTGAAGCATTGAAAAAGAACACTATGAAATTAGAGATGTGATGTCTTGGAATAAATAAAATCAAACAGCTTAATCAAGTTTCAGCGCTAATACAGGATGTAATTTTATCGTAACAAATGTGTTAAGAAAACGGTTTGGCATTTCTAACTCCACCTTATGTGGTTGTTATGACTGCTACATAATACAAAATTACATTTGACAGTTTACATTACAATCATAGAAACAGTATGCCTCTATAAAGCAGTCACCTGTAGTGCATGTCTCTTTAAATTGCAAGCAGGAAGCACTGATAAAAACTGACAACAAATGGGATTTTTCATTCGGCATGCAGAATAATCTGCTACCCAATGGTACATAGCAAATTAAACACCTGATATATAGTTCCCTGACTATATTTAGGTGAATTGGGTTCTCTGGAGCGGGAAACTGCTCCTGTTTCCAATGAAATACCTTCAGCGTCAGTAGAGTTGCAAAAGGTAGTGATGCTCTATATTAATTTATTTATTTAGTTTTTACCCACTTATCTTAACCAGATTTTTTTTAAAAAAAATGGAGCCAAAACTAGCTCTTTCATCTAACCTATGGGTGGAATTACTGAAGGAACAGGTACAGTGAACTTATATTTCATCATACCTTTAGCCTCTTACTCATAATAATTGACTTGCAGGTAGTCCTCAACTGATAACCCTACTTGAGCCCAGAATGATGGTCGTAAGTTGTGATGGCTGAAAAGTGGCTCACCATATGAGCTGGCTTGACTTTAGGACCACATCAGGCTTTCCCAGGTGCTGTTATCAGGGGTGGGCTACTGGGGGTTCACAGGGGTTCAGGAGAACCTCTAGGTAAGATTCTGTGCAGTTCGGAGAACCCCCAAATCCCACTCCTGGCTGGCCCTGCCCACCCCACCCTGTCCCTCCCAGGAATCCCCCACATGGCCCATTTTAGATGCAAGTAAGTACAGGGGCGCGTAGAGGCTCAGGGAGGGTGAAAAATGGGCCTACTGGAAGTTTGGGAAGCCCGGAAATGGACTCTGGAGCCTGGGGAGGCTGTTTTTGCCCTCCCGGAGATTCGAGGAAAGCAAAAACGCCCTGCCCCCTGTTATGGTGCAGGAGGCTGACTAGGCCACACCCACCATGGCCACGCCCACCCAGCAACCGGGCAGAGAGCCCCTTGCTAAAATTTTTGAATCCCACCCTTGGCTATTATTAAGTGGACAGAGAGAAAGAACTGCTCCCCTTTTTGCAGAAGGGAATGGCAATGGTGGACTACAGGAAAAAAAACGCTTCGATCTTTGTGGCTTTTTTTTTTTTTTCTCCAGTCTAGTACTGCAGTTTCCTCCTTGCCTGCCAGAGAAACTCCACCCCAAGTGGGGAGGAATCTCTCTGGCAAGCAGCATTTTCACTGTCAAAAGATAGTAACTGAAAAAGGCCCATCCCAAAATCCAATGAGAAATTCAAACTTGGATTTCAGAACAGACCTTTTTCAGGCAGCCCCCAGGAATCAGCCAGGTGGCAATTGCTCTGTGAAAGCAATTTAGAAGATTCTTTCTGTCAAAATATGAACAAGTCTCCTCTGTCCTTGTGATTCAGCTTAATTTGGAGGGCAGGTTAGATAATAATAATGCAACAGTACAAAAATAAAAAGGATACACAACACGTGGAGGGAAATAAGTTAATCTAGAATTTGCAATTTACTCCCCCCCCCAACAACTCTGAGTAATAAGATTTAGAGAAGGCAGTTTTAAGAATGTGGTTTCATGGTTATTTCCAGTCAAAGAATGCAGGGAGAGGTGGGGAAGTCTCTTACCTTTTGAAATCCTATGACAAGGTATAATCCTCAAAACAACGCTATAGAGCACTGCACACCAGAACAACTAGACACAAGAACAGTTTTTTTCCCGAACACCATCACTCTGCTAAACAAATAATTTCCTCAACACTGCCAAACTAGTTATTAAGTCTGCATTACTATTAATCTTCTCATCGTTCCTATCACCCATCTCCTCCCACTTATGACTGTATGACTGTAACCTTGTTGCTGGTATCCTTAAGATTTATATTGACTGTTTCCTAGTATGATTTGATTGCTTATTTGTTCCCTATGACTATCATTAAGTGTTGTACCTTATGATTCTTGACGAATGTATCTTTTCTTTTATGTACACTGTGAGCGTATGCACCAAGACAAATTCCTTGTGTGTCTGATCACACTTGGCCAATAAAGAATTCTATTCTATTCTATTCTAAAAATGTGAACGAATGCAAGAGCTGATGTCCTCAACTTTATGGTACTTTACAGTATGTAAAATATTTTGATTTTCTAATAAGGGAACCAAGCAATACCAAGCATTTTTATTCACCTTTCATGAAAAAAAAAAAAAAAAAGCACATGGAATAAAGCTGTAATACTCAAGTGGTTCACTGACATTGGTCAAGGAAAAGAATGCCACCACATTCAGGGCTTCTGAGAGAAGCTAAAGGACAGCATATACACAATCAAAAACTCAAGTCTGCACTTTTCTTTTGCTTTCTGCTATTAATGCAGGGGGTAATGAGGGGAAAAGGCAGAAGTCTTCAGCTGAAACTATGCCAAGTGGGCTCCTATGATTGATGAAGCCAGGTTGACCCAGCTTTATTCCTCTTTCCTAATGGGGCTTTAATAGACTTTGTTACCTGGCAGCTTCCCATACATAAAACATTTCCATTTTTTTTTTCTGTTGGTATCCTAGACCAGTATTTCATTTTTATTTTTTACATTCATTGCATCGAACCAGTGGACAGGAGGAAAATTCTTATATAAAAAGTGTTAACAAAATAAGATACAAAAAAAACAAACATGAGAGAGAGAAGAAAGAAAAGAAAGAGAGAGATAAGGCAGGAAGGAATGAAGGAAAGGAAGGAAAGGAAGGAAGGGAAAGGAAAACAAAGAAAGAAAAGAAGGAAGGAAGGAAGGGAAAGACAAAGAAAGAAAAGAAGGAAGAGAAAGAAAAAGAAAAAGAAAAAAAGAAGGAAGGATGGAAAGAAGGAAGGAAAGAAAGAAAGAGAAAGAAAGAAAGAAAGAAAGAGAGAGAGAGAGAGAAAGAAAGAAAGAAAGAAAGAAAGAAAGAAAGGAAGGAAGGAAGGAAGGAAGGAAGGAAGGAAGGAAGGAAGGAAGGAAGGAAGGAAGGAAGGTAAAAAATAACCTTGTGTGCAAAGTAATTTCTGGAAATTTAATCAGATTGTTTGAAATCCTCTCCACCTCTTTGTTAAAAACAAAACTTAAATTCAATTGCTGATATACCTTATGTGTCAGCAATTCGTTTTTATGAATAAGGCATAGATGTATCTTTCAAATGTTGCACAATTATTGTCTATTGCCTGGGTATGAGAAATTCACAGTTTTTGATATCTTGGTTTTGATTTACAATTCAGAGTTTATAATAAAACAAACAATGTAAATCCCCAATCTGCAATGATTGGTTCTAAGGCTATGATACAGCAATTATTGAACAAACAGTGGGAGTTCCAGATGAAAATTCCGAAGCGTAATCTCCAACAGGAAGATTATTGCAATCAACCCTGTAATTAATTAAGTAAAGTGTTTTAAAATGCCCAATAACTGACACTGTCTGATTGATTTACAATAAAACACACTAAAAGCAATTTGAATAAAAATACACACACACACTAATAATAAAATCAAGTAAAATGCAAAAGGAAAACAGCCCACAAACAAGGCAGCAGGAGGTGGTCATTCAAAAAATCTAAATCAGGATGAATACAATTAAAAGCCAATTAAAAAGAAAATAGAAAGGAATTCACGTGCCACTGAAATTATGCTAATGTGGGCATTAATTGAGTTTTGCTGGGAAAGGAAATAGCTCTCTTCCTTGCAGAAACCAATCTCACCTCCTTGATTGGGAGAAACCAGGGCAGAGCCCTCATTGGAAAAACTTAAGCTCCAGATAGATACATTTTATTAAACTATCAGGAGCAAAGAATCGGGAATACTGGTTAGGTTCCAGTATTGAAGATTTATTCAAGTTTATGCACAAGAATCTGATTAACTAAAGTTCTGCACTAAATTGACACCAGATTAAGGCCAACAGAATTCAGGAGGAGTTGAACCTGGATCTCTTGTAGCAACACAAGGACTCTAAACTGATGACATCTTTAACACCACCCCCATCTCTGCCTCTCTTCTCCTACATCAACTTTCTATAAGATATTTAGCATATGTGAAATAGACTTTTCTGTCTTTTTGGTAAAAGTAAAGGTTTCCCCTTATTCCGTTTTGTCAACCTCTGTGTGGGGAGGGGGGGTGTTTGCTCATCCCCATTTCTTGGCTGAGGGAGGCAGCATTGTCTGAAGACATTTCCATGGCCATATGGCCAGCACGACTATATGCCAAGATGCATAGAATGCTGTTATCTTCCCACTGAAGTGGTACCTATTAATCTACTCACATTTGCATGCTTTTGAATTACTAGAAGGGCAGAAGCTGGGGCAAGTAATAGGAGCTCACCCTGTCACACAGTGCTCAGGTCTTGAACCCAGGCTGCCAGCATCTTTAACCACTTAGCCATCACACTCATATCATATTAACTTTAAGTTATATTAAATTTAATATAATTTAATTTCATATTAAATTAATATTAAGTCATACTAAATTAAATATTAAATTTAAGTGTCATATTAATTTCACTTTAAGGTTCTTTGACATACTTAAATTTTATTTTCTTTGCTTTCTTCTTGGTAAGAGCTCAATAAGTTATTTATACAGAAGAGGAAGCTAGTCAAGCAATATATTAAACAGTCTAAGAAGAGATCATAGGGAGAATTCTCCCAGATCTAATGGGCATACAGTTACAAACATTGTAGCTGTTCCTTCACACAAATACTTTTGTTGTGCCACACTGAAAAAGAATCACAGTAATAAGATAGATTGACAGCTGGAACTACACTGCTTTTATGGAGAGAAACTGCAGAGGGCAGCCCAAGGTAAGAGGAGATAGGCACAGAATATAGTAAATATGATATTATGGTGTCAGTAGAAAGTACAGTGTACAAAATATTCCAAGGCAAGAAAAGAATGAGGGGGTGGAGCAGGCACTTTGGTTGCTTAAAATAAGTGTACTGATTTTTTTTTTCTTAGAATAATTTTGTAAATCAGAATGAAATTATATAAAGAAAAGTACTCTCTCCTTTCAAACAAGTGTTTTTGCACAGGACTGAAATTTTTTTAAAAAACAATATGCAAAATGTAGGTTTCTTCAGAAAACTGTTGGATATGTATAACTATACTGAGTTCATGATTTACCATATTTACCAGAATTGGCTTGAATTATTATCATTGTAAGATTCATCTATGACCTTTTTGCTCCTTTTGATTATTCTATTTGAGGGGGGAAAAATGGAAATCCAACATTCTGCATGAAACCAGAGCATTCTTTCAAAATAAAAATATTAGCTAGCTATAACACAATACTTTGTTTTCAAGAGCAAGAGATAAAAATTAATGGGGATGTTAAGGACATTTGTGGGGCTAGAAGATATGAGTAAGACAACTTTATCAGCTTGTCTAACTAGTAAATGACTTCTGACCATCCTAGGTACTGATAGTGCTTCCTTGGTAGCCTTTTTGTCAAATTTCTAATTCTGACAAATACTGAGTATAAAAGTCCTGTTTGTGAATACTGCCCTTTAAAATATCAAGTATTTTTTTTTTATTATGTGCCATCAAGTTGTTATCAACCACATATTAGATTTTTGTCCATGATAATCTGTCCTGAGCTGGTCCTTCAGGTTTTCTAATGCTACTGCAACTGAGTTCATTCATTTTATTGTGGTCATCCTCTTCTTCTTTCCTTCCATCTTTTTCAGCTTTAGAGCCTCCTCTAGAGAGCTTGGTTTTCATATGATGTGTGTAAAGTAGGATAATTTGAGCCTGGTCATTTGTGACTTGAGTTAGAGCTCTTGGTTGATCTCATATGAATTCAATATTATCTGAATGTCTATGGAGATTCTCAGTCATCCAGGTCATGGTTGTCCGAAAGGTGCTTTTTCAAGAGGCAACTGGACTTTCTGGTTTTTCTTTGAAGACGTTTTGTTTCTCATCCAAGAAGCTTCTTCACCTTCAAAGATGAAGGTTTTCTTCAAAGAAAAACCAGAAAGTCCAGTTGCCTCTTGAAAAAGCATCTTTGCGACAATATTATCTGAAGTTTATTTTTAATGTTTATTTAATAGCATTACCAAGTGGTGCCAAGTGACAGCAACATCAGGAAGAAAGAGAAGTACCAGTGCCTGAAGAGGGAACTGAAGAGGATATGGAATATAAAGACCAAAGTGGTCCCAGTGATGGTAGGAGGAGCACTTGTGACTGTGACTCCTAAAGTGGGAAAATAGCTCCAGAAGATCCAGGAATTACATCAGAACTCTTTGTCCAGAATAATGCAGTGCTAGGAACAGCTAAGATATTGCACAGTACCCTCCAACTCCCAGGCCTCCAGTAGGGGACTGAGGTTAGGGAAGACATAGATCACCCATAAGAGTGAGACTGGTTTTTTTTCTTTTTATGATATACGTATGTATCATTTGCTTCCATCTGAATTAGTGGGAAAAAAAACCTTAAATTATCTTGATTGAATGAGCTTAAAAGTCTTGAGGATTCCATCACATCCCAAACATGCATTCAGGAACGCCTTCACTTCTCTCAAGAGACTGTCAGTTATTACTTTGGTTTCCCATCAAACCACCTGTCACTATCAACTTTTTAGGACAGAGAAAAGTCCTTTTCTTTGCAGATCCTAGAGTCCTGTTCTTCAGCTCTTGAAGCTAATGGAAATTGCGGTTAGGTCAATCAATCAATCAATCAATCAATCAATCAATCAATATAAAGCTGGAGAGGATCTTGGCGGTCTTCTAGTCCAGCTCCCTGCTCAAGCAGGAGATCCTACAGCATTTCAGTCAAGAGGCTGTGCAGTCTCTTCTTAAAAACCTCCAGTGATGAAGCACCCACAACGTCTGAAGGCAAGCTGTTCCACTGGTTAATTGTCCTCACTGTTAGGAAGTTTCTCCTTAATTCCAGGTTGCTTCTCTTCTTGATTAGTTTCCATTCATTGTTTCTTGTCCTGCCCTCTGGTGCTTTGGAAAATAAATTGACCCCCCTCCTCTTTGTGGCAGTCCCTCAAATACTGGAATACTGCTATCATATCCCTCCTAATCCTTCTTTTCCCTAGACTAGCCAAACCCAAATCCTGCAACTGTTCTTCATATGTTTTAGTCTCCAGGTCATCTAAAACTTCAGAAATACTAACAATAGAAGGCTTTGGAGTCTATTTTGACACTTCAAGGAAACAGAGGGCTTTAAAAAAAAAGGTTTTGGATCTTTGTGCTATACTTCCCTTACATTCCATTTCACACACTTGTCTTCCTTCCATCTTCTTGGAGCTTTTTGGTATTACTGCCCCTCCATATGCACTTCTGTGTCCAAGAATTCCTCATCTTCCCTGATAAACTGGAGGGTGGACTGGTTCCCTTCTAGTCCCTTCACCTTCTCTTCGAGAAGGGCAATCAGTTCCTGCCATTCTTGTTGCTTTCAGGGAGGCAAACAAACATGATACATCTCCATCAGGTTACATGATCCGTCTCTATCTCTTTGTTCCTACGACGAACAGAAAGGAAGGAGGAGGGAAATCTTTCTTGATCTACCTCAGATGAACTCCAGTTTGCTTTCTCTCTTTGCTCAGTCTCTGGAAACTCTCTCCTGGGAATCTTTCAAATTGCTTCAAATTGCTCAGCAGGAAATAATGCTCCAGTCACACAATGGGCAGTCTGCAATGCTCAGGGAAACTGTCAGCACTTTCTCCCCCACCCACATCTTGGCTCTTATGCTCCATCTCTTCCTTTTCCTCAGTTGAACTCCTCCACTAAACACCTGTTTGCTCTCCCTGCTCACTCATTCAATGATATATCATAAGCAGTGCTTCTTAAAGCAATTCTTTGCCCTGCTTGTGTCCTACTAATTCTCCATCGCCCTCTTTTTCTTAGTGTATCAGGAATCACGACTTTCAACTCTTTTAAAAAAAGTCAATGCAGATCGTAAAGATTTGAACAGGGATGACAAATGTACATTTAAATGTATGTGCAAGTGTATTTGATGTACATGCATGTGTGTACACCATTCTGCACTAGAATTACAGGCAGTTGTCGACTTTCAACAGTTCATTTAGTGACCGTTCAAAGTTACAATGGCACTGGAAACAATGACTTATGACCATTTTTTCAAACTTGCAACCGTTGCAGCCTCCCCATGGTCACGTGATCGCAGTTCAGATGGTTCACAACTGACTCATATTTATGATGGTTGCAATGTCCTAGGGTCATGTGATCACCTTTTGCAAGCAAAGTCAATGGGGAAGCCAGATTCACTTAACAACTGTGTTCCTAACTTAATGACTGCAGTGATTCACTTAACAACGGTGGCAAGAAAGGTTGTAAAATGGGGAAAATCTCACTTAACAAATGTTTCACTTAGCAACAGAAATTTTGGGCTCAACTGTGATTGTAATTCGAGGACTACCTGTACTTCTTTTCCTTCCAATCCCCCACAAGGTCTTTATATTTAGATTTGTTTAAAGGTGATTTTTTTTTCTTCTGTTCAAGCATGTCTGGTTCTCGGAGACTGCTTGGACATGTCCCTGTAGGTTTTTTTTTGGCAAGTTTTTCAGAAGTGACTTGCCTCCTTCTCAAGACTAAGAGAAAGCGGCTAGCCTGAGGTCATCCAGCTGGCTACTGCATATGGGGAGACCAAGAACTCATGTTTTCTCAGTTTTTAACTTGATGCTTTAACCACTAAACTAAACTGGTTTTCTTAAAAATGAGTTACCTTAAAGATGATAAAGATTTGCAAAAGGTTATGGAACAAAATCCATTGGTGTTGTGAAAAAGCTGTATATGCTGAACCTAGCATCACTTCAACCTGGTTTAGCTCTGCAGACTAAAGCACCGTAATTAACATCCAGCTGTCTGCAATTACACCAGTTCGAATCTCCCCAGGCTCAAGGTTGACTCGGCCTTCCATCCTTTCTAAGGTAGGTAAATTGAGGACCCAGTTTGTGGGGGCAATAAGCTGACTTTGTATAAATATACAAAAGTATGAAGGCTATTGCTTAATGCATTGTAAGCTGCCCTGAGTCTCCGGAGAAGGGCGGCATATAAATCAAATAAAAAAAATAAAATAAAAAAAACCCCATTTATTTAAGGCAGGAGCCCACGGCTGTTGTGGCCTGCCGGCAGCCAACAGAACTGCCAGCAGAGTCAGACAGTGAGGAGGTTGGGGAGGAACATGGGCCAGTCCTGGGGGCTGGGGAAAGCTAGGACGAGAGCTCTGCATCGGAGGCAGAGAGGAAGACAGGCAGTAGTGAGGCAGAGGAACAGCTAGAGTCTGTTCCCAATGTGTGCATGCATAGAACTACCAGAAGACAAGAACAACTCAGAAAGCAGGATCGACTTGGGAGTAAAGCCATAGCTTGGAGATCATTGGCCCCTCCAATAGGAAACAAAAGAGGAGTGAATGGGGAGGGGGCTTTTGCAGGAAACAATTCATTCGTTCAGTAGTTTCAAGAGTGGAAAGTTCTGTTTATGAGTCTCTTAGAGTCATAAACAGAACTTTCCACTCTTGAAACTACCAAAGTTTTGCCTTACTCTGCGTTTGGAAACAAGTTACATGGCAGCTTGCCAAACAAGATAAGGTGTGTTGATAAATATTACTTTGAAAAACTCTCTGGACAAACCTTGCTGACTGTGAATGAAAGTAATTCACAGTCGTGTAAATAAAAGAAGTTTTGCCAGGACCAATTCCTGCTTCCTGCTTTTTAAGGGAGTCTAGGTCAGAACATTGGCCTCCGGTCCGTGGACCAGCACTGGGTCATGCAAACAAGCAAAGCCCCACCCGCAGGATGCAAGCAGCACATGAAACCACGCCCCCTCCGGTCCATGGAAAAACCTCTCTCCAAAAAATCAGTCCCTGACGCTCAAAGGGTTGGGGGCCCCTGTCTTAAGATATTGACAGCAAATTTCCAAGATGCCCTCGGTGAAAATATGCTCATCCTCTGCCTTTTAGAGTCAGTAAAACAACAGCATTATCAAAGCAACCCATTCCAGCTTCCATTGGACAGGAAACTAAATGATCAAAGTAGCCAAAAGATCTCCCTTTGTTTTCAGGTTGTTTCGACACCTCACTTTCCCCCACATGCTGCTACCTACATGCCCTTCTCATTAGTGAAGACACTGGTGACATACTGCCAAGCAATCAATATGAAGCAGATCTAAGTTCTAGGAGAAACACGCACACACACAAAGAGAGGAAGGAGGGAGCGAGAGAGAGAGAGAGAGAGGATACCACACAGAGCAGAATCCTTTAGTCATTAGCAGTTGTAGCTTTTAAAATTGTCCTCCAGGCACTCATAAATAGTACAGCCTACCCAAATTCTTTTCTCTCTTGAAACAAATTGGTTATCTTATGGTATTAAATTTAGCTTAGGGCACCTGTTCTTTGTTATCTTATACATATTTCTAGCTAATTTTCCAATCTCTCTGAAAAGATACATGTTACAAATCTTTCTTCTAAAAACAATTGATACTTGCTTATAAACCGGTGAGATGGTTAAATAACTTACACCCACTTACTGCCTGTAGATAATTATATCTCATAGTTTTTGTTCTCTATTCAATGTTCATTCACTCGAGCAACTACAATCATGTATGATGTTACAATATTTTCACTGCTTGTGCTGTACACCATCCTTCCCATCGCTCCACCTTTATAATAAGGAACAAACACTGGCAATTTCATTATCCTCTAGCTGTCTTACCACACAATCCACAAGAACTAATTGTAATTTTTAGTAATCATGTTTAGGACTTGTGTACAAAATGTAATCGTAAAACAACTTTGGAAGCTTTTCTCCTCGTGTATAATCAAACGTTAGTGGTGAAAAGCTTCAAAATATATTTTGATAGTACTTTGAGCGACTCACTTTTTCAGTTCACAGTGCAACATTGCACTTCTAAAGAGGGAAATGAAACTGCTACATTGCTCTACTTTGTGTCACTTTCTCCTCCAGCCCACCCAGAAGTTTCTGTACATATCACTGAATGCATGAAAGAAGTGGTTGAAACTATGCAAGGCACTTTGATGATTCATAAAATATTTCCTCTAAATCTACCAGGTAAATAGTGTTGCCTCCACACTTTGATAAGATAAATATCTCTGTCACTGATATGAAGTGTCTTGTCAAGGAGAATTGAGCCAGTTCAGGGAGACTTAGTTGACAAACTTGGAGTCTGCATAGCAGTGGTGGGTTTCAAAATTATTTACTACTTGTTCTGTGGGTGTGGCTTGGTGGGCGTGGCAGGAGAAGGATACTGTAAAATCTCCATTCCCTCCCCAATCCAGGGGAAGGTTACTGCAAAATCCTCATTTCCTCCCGATCAGCTGGGACTTGGGAGGCAGAGAATAGATGGGGGCGGGGCGAGTCAGAATTTTTTACTATCGGTTCTCCGAACTACTCAAAATTTCTGCTACCGGTTCTCCAGAACTGGTCAGAACCTGCTGAAACCCACCTCTGCTGTATAGTGATTTTACTGAGGATAACTTGACTTCTTCCAACTGTTTCAGAGGTCAAATTGGCTGTTGTTCACAAAAAGGTACTTTGGACATGTGTATAAGTTGTGTATTGAAAATCTTATAAGTATCATTTTCCCAAATATGACAAGTTCAAGAATTTTCAACTGGCTGAAAAAATTGAAAATTGTACCTTTCTCTGGAGATAATCAGATTGGAGAAGACTGCACTAAAATGTTCTCACAGTTTCTTATCCAAAAGGTGTAAAATGTCTTCTTATGACATAACAAAGCAAACATTTAAGCAACAGTCTCAAAATTGGCTGTCTTACCTTGATTTTAAATTTTTGTATAAGTTGTCTTTCCAATGCTATGTTTTTTTCCCTAACAACCCTTTTCTCTTACCATAGGATTTGGGTCCTTGAATCCTCTGTTCTTTTGATTTGCCTGGGCAAATAACTATCAGGAGGTCAAGGTGAGCATATTAGATTCTTTGCTCAACAGAACAATATACGGATCCAAAAACTTCTACACAGGACTCATCACTGCACTGATTAGGAAACCAGTCCCATTCAAAGCTGCAACCACCAGCTTTGTTAGCTTTCACCATTGCCCTGACTTATTGGAACAGCCCACTTCTCCTTGGAGAGTCCTCTTATACTTAGCTGTGTATTAGGCTTGTTAATCTTGAAATAAGAGCATTCGCTCATTAATCACTGAGAATCTCTCTGCTTCTGTAATCAAACAGAAATGAAGGATATTTTTCTTCTCAGCATATGAAAATATTCTTTATTTTCTTCCCTAACTCTGCTTCCCTAGTTACAGGACAGAGGAAAGTGTATAAATGTTGTAAATAAATAAATATTTGGATCACTATACAAAGAGGTAAGAAAAAAAATTACAGGGATGTAGAAAATTAAAATGACTAACAACCCCTAAAGACTCTTCTGCTTTAAGGCATATTAGTTTGTTTCTTCCTACTTCCCCGCTCCCCCTTTTAAGCATAGTTTATACCCTTTCGCATATGAGAAGTAATCATTACTGCCTGATTACTGAAAAGTTCTAGAAATGGCTAAATCTCCAGGCCATAGGATTTGAAGATTGAAGGTCTATGAGTGAAAAGTTCAGATCCGCTATTGCCGACAGAACTGCCAAAGCAATGTGAAATCAAAATGGGTGCCAGGCTACCTTTTAAGCTAATCAAAATAACAATTTCAAACATTTTTAATTAACTTTATTGCCAAAGTTAATTAAAAACATTGTATTTTTAATTAAATGTTAAAAGTGTTAAAATCCACATTATAAAAACTCGATCATGTCTTAACATTGATCTAAACATCCACCTTACTATTTTCTGATTATACTGATATCCATTTTGAAACCCATGGCAACGAACAATAAAAACTGAAAACTGACCCTAATGCCTATGGGCAGGTCAAAAACTGAAATGAGAAAAGAAGCAACATGTAATTACATTCATAATTGATGATAAGATCAGTATTATCCTATGTTTTCTTATATTTATGTTATAGATTCTGGAGGGGAATCACAAGAAACAGAGAAAGCAGGATTGACATAGAAAGCATTATATACTTATTGTGGATATTTTCTTTAGAATATATTTATATATTTCTTTAGATTTTATGGACAGAGAGCATCCTCAGTCTGTATTTTGATACCACAAACCTATTCATAAACAATTCAAGCAGGGGAAAAACGTATCAGTTTAGAGGCCACTAATATTTGCATATTTACATCAGGAATGAAATCTAGCAGGTTCTGGAGAACCGGTAGCGGAAATTTTGAGTAGTTCGGAGAACTGGCAAATATCACCTCTGGCTGGGCCCAGAGTAGGGTGGGAATGGAGATTTTGCAATATCCTTCCCCTGGAGTGGGGAGGGAATGGGGATTTTGTAGTATCCTTTCCCTGTCATGCCCACCAAGCCAAGCCCACCAAGCCACACCATGCCCACCAAGCCACACCACACCCACCAAACCATGCCCACAGAACCGGTAGTAAAAAAATTGGATTTCACCACTGATTTACATTATAAGTTATAAATTTCTGATCGTTTGAGACTGCAGCTATGATTAAGTTAGAAGCCCACAAGACTAGAAACAAGTGTTTCTTAAACAGAATGAAGTTCCAAGAACAATTTGAAACAGGGCGTGATGGTTTGATGTTCAAAGAGCAAATAAATCTATTCCATGGGAAACATAGAGAGCTGTCCAGCCTATATGATCAAATCCGGGGAGGAAAATCGGTTTATTATCTAGATTAACTGATTCCACCATTGAAACTGTTTTCATATCTCATATCTTCTTAACGTTTATCTAAAACCTGCTTTTATGTATTATGTATTAGACTCATATGACTGCTAAACAGAAAAAACTCGATATACAAATCAAATAATGCTATGGGGAAATATATAAAAATAGTTCCAGCCCCTCATCGTCAGGCATCATTCAGTGGATCACCAAACACCTTTAGCCTGTTTGAAAAACTAGGTTTTTCTAAATGCCTTTTGAAAGCCAAGCAGGGATGGGGTTGAACAGGCCGCCTGGGGAATGGTATTCCAGTAACTTAAAGCCATTATTTTATATTCTATGGTCTGTGACATCCTTTCAAGTATTTCAACTGCTGGGTGAACATTCCCTGCTCGGTCAGCCTTCTTAAGGCTAAGCATATCCAGCTTTCTCAATTTTTTCTTTTCTTAGATGACTCGGTTTGTAATTCCCTTATGATTCCCACTCCTATTCTCTCAGTCTATTGTTAAACTATGGAGCTCAGAACTGGACACATGATTTAAAACAGAGATCAAATGCAGAAGAAAGTAGAATAATTATCTGGAAATTATATTTGGGTTTTTTTTTTAAAAAATGTCAGTGGCTGGAAATCACTTATGGGCTTTTTGCTGAAAACAAAAAGAGTAACAACAAAAAAGAATTTGTGATTTAGGGATTTGATGATTAGAAAGGGAAGAATATGAAAAGAAAGGAGCCACGATAAAAGAAGCCAAGAGGATAAAATATGAATGCATTTATAACAGCTATAAAGATCAGAAGCTGCTTCTTTATATCTTTTTTCTTTTTATTTTCTTCTTTGTCTATTTATTTTATTTCTTTTCTATTTACTTATCACATTTACCTGTTTAATTTCCATTTGTCTTTCGATTTGTATTTTGTAGCTTGTAAAAAACTTCCTTAATGAAAGTTAATTTTTTAAAAAGAAATTTATGTTCATTTTCCCAAAAAATATTTTCATTAATGGCTCATATTCAGGTAGCAGACCACCAGAATTCCAATATTTTGTGTACAGGTAGCATTGTCAAGTCAGGCATACTGAGCATATCCTCCTTCCTCTATACTGTATGCTACGTTCCTTTGTCTTCCATCATGATTTTTCCTTTTCCCCACAAGAAATTTCATTGGTAATTGTCAGGCATTTCTCTACCATCAAGATTGCTTTGAATTTTATTTCTGTGTTCTATGGAGTCAGCTGTCAAGATTTGTAGGCTGGGACCCTGAAATGATAAATGAATTTGTATGACCCAAATGAATAAATCTAATAATTTCACTGTGATTAGACCTGGGCAGAAATACTTTTCTAACTCACTTTTAATCATTAGATTTCAAACTCTATTATAGCACTAGCACTTAGTACTTAGACTTATATACTGCTTCATAGTGCTTTACAGCCGTCTCTAAGCAGTTTACAGAGTCAGCATATTACCCCCAACAATCTGGGTCCTCATTTTACTGACCTCAGAAGGATGGAAGTCAACCCTGAGCCAGTGAGAATCGAACTGTCGGCAGTTGGCAGAATTAGCCTGTGATCCTGCATTCTGACCACTGCGCCACCACGGTTCTATCATACCAGGGATTCTTAACTTTTGCAATATCTACAGCTGTTTCAGCAGGCAAAGCAAGGAGTTTCTAGAACAAGTTTTAACAGCGCTCTTACTCTTCTTGTGCAAGACAAATCATGTTTAAAATAAATGTGTTACCGCTTCTAATTAGTTGGTGACATCCCAAGCCCCCAACTTGGGATCTAGATTCACAGTTTGGTCCTGGGTATCAACAGTCCTATACAACGATAGTCATCAGGGGATCCAGTAAATATTCTTTCTTTCTCATAAACCAAGTCATTAATACAAATGCAGTTAGCCCTCAATTTATGATCACAATTGAGCCCAAGATTTCTATTGCTAAGGAAGACGTTTGTGAAGTGAGTTTCGCCCCATATTGTGACCTTTCTTGCCACAGTTAATAAGTGAATCACTGCAGTTGTTAAGTTAGTAACATGGTTGTTAAGTGAATCTGGCTCCCCCACTGACTTTGCTTGTCAGAAGGTCGCAAGAGGTCCTCACATGACCCTGGGACACAGCAACTGTCATAAATATGGGTCAGTTACCAAACATCTAAAGTTTGATCACATGACCATGGGGATGCCGCAACAGTCGTAAATGTGAAAGATGGTCATAAGTCACTTTTTTCAGTGCCGTTGTAACTTTGAACAGTCACTAAATGAACTGTTTTAAGTCATGAACTACATGAACTGAAAACGATGGCACCCTCGTAATTCTGCTGTTAAAATCTCAGTGATTTCATTGGAAAATAAGCTATAAAGAGGATGTCAGCTTCATACAAAATGAAAAAGAATGTATTCATACTGACTTGCTTTGTAATAGTTCTGAACCAGTAGTTCTGGTTTTCTTTTGCTGATATCTGCATTATTTCTTTGTTAAATCAAGAACTCGGAGCATCTGGATAAGTGGATATAAATGGGTTGTCTTGCATCAGATCCAATTTCTTAAATGCCACAGCTTCCTCCACTGAACTGTTTTGTACTATTTTGGAGAAGAAGCTTGCTTCTTGGAGAACCACAAAATGTTTTCTTTCCCCGTTGCAGCAGAAGGAGAGAGGGTTCCTTCTCCCTTCCATAAGGAACAATTCAAAATAATGTATATCAAAGCCACTATTAATTCTATTTCCAACCTCTCTCTGTCTCTCTTCTCCCTCTCCCTCTTTCCCTCTCTCTCTCTCTCCGTCATCAGTGCTGTGCATCTTCCCCAAAAGAGCAAAATGTATCTGTTGCAGAAGCTTAAAACTATGATTATAATTGATAATCCGTATGCATTGTAGCCTTACTTTCTATGCTGCCGTTTTATACTTCTTGTAAGAACCCATTTTATAAATAAAGGCAAAGGATGTATTCTCAAGAATACTTAGTGGGAAAAATCAGCTCTTTCTCCCAGCCCTTTATTCTTCATAATGAAAAAACAGAGTGATAATATGCTAGAGTTAATGCAGAAATTAAGCAGGAATAATCTGGAAAGAGGTAACTAAGCATGTAGACAGGAACTCATAAATGTAATTATACATGTCATTTGCACTAAAACAGCACATCATAAAGCATTTCCACCAAAACATACTGGCAAATATAATATAGTTAAAGTAAGCACATCTATTGTTTCAAAGAAAAATATTAATATTGGCCTACATGTTTGCATGTAAGATGACCTAAATCAGAAATCAGCAACCCACGGCTCTGGAGCCGCATGTGGCTCTTTCACCCCTCTGCTGCGGCTCCCTGTCACTCAAAATATGCATCACAACTGCCAATGTGCGACACCCACCGGCCTGCAATTTATTAAGCTTTTTGACCGCCGGTAGGCCAACCATGGATAAATCCAAGAAAAGAAAAGTTTCAGAAGAAAACAGAATCTTTAATTCAACTACATTTGCTAGTTTTGTGGCCGCTCAGGAAATAGTCAGGCACAGGAAGAGTTTTGTGGCTCCCGATGTTTTCTTTTCTGTGGGAAATGGGTTCAAATGGCTCTCTGAGTGTTTAAGGTTGCCGACCCCTGACCTAAATGTACTTTGTCAGCAGGCAAAACACTGTCTCTCTTTTTATTATGTCTGTCCTCCTCTCAAACAGAGAAAAAAAATACAGTGACAGTAGCCCTTTGCTGGTGACGGTCAGGCCTGGTAGCGCAGCAGACTAAAGCACTGTTATTAACATCAGCTGCCTGCAATTACTGCAAGTTCAAATCTCACCAGGCTCAAGGTTGACTCAGCCTTCCATCCTTTCTAAGGTAGGTAAAATTAGGACCCAGATTGTGGTGGCAATAAGATGACTTTGTATAAATATACAAAAGTATGAAGGCTATTGCTTAATGCATTGTAAGCCGCCCTGAGTCTCCGGAGAAGGGTGGCATATAAATCAAATCCCCCCCAAAAAACCAACTTAATTATTTGCAATGGCATAGATTATTTCTGGGCTCTGGGAACAATTGAGTTCGTGATTGGTCTACTTCAAAGCACTAAAAAGTCAAGATGGGGTAGCAATTAGACTTTAGCAATTATCCTCAGAAGCCACTTTGGCTTCTTGGTTTCAGTGCTGCCACTGAAGTCCAGTAGAAAAGTCCCATTGCTATTCTCTCCAACACATTTCCTTTTATGTACTCCCAGCCTACAAATAAACCCTGGTTAAAGGAGAATATCTGTGGTGGAATGTAATCTGGATTACAGCATGGAGGGAGTGCAGTTCAGAGACAGTGAAGGGACAATGAAGGTTAGATAGTTTGGTTGTGAGGAAGAGAGTTCCTCCTTAGGAGTTCTTAGACTATATCTTTAATGATGCAAATAGTTTGCTTAAGCTTGGCAAGATTTCTGTCTACAAATGAGGAACAATGAAGGAAACTGCTTAGGAGAATCTCAGTGTGTCTTTCTTGGTTTTTAGAGCCTGACAACATGTTAAGAGAGGGTCTAGCTCCACTTCGTTTATTTCTAACAACTCTTCCCTCTGTGTCATTCATGCTGGTTGTCAATTTTAGAGCCTTATATAGAACTGGTCATCTGTGGGACTATTTTGAGGGAACAGAGATTTCTGTTCCCTCAGTAACACCAGGAAGAATAGACTATTCCATCATGACTTCTCTGTCATACTCAGTCTCACAGTTGTAGCCTCACTTCTTTGCAATAGCATTGCAACAACTTGCAATAATAGTCCACTAATCTGGTGGAAACTAGTCAGATCCCACTTGGTATCTGACTAGTTTCCATCAGACTGAGCTTTAGAAAATCCATTTAAATCTAACTTTTTATGATAGCATCGAGAGTGGAACTGATACAAACCATGAGATATGAGCCACTGCCTCTTCTTTATGGATTGTGTTTTGATATTTGAGTACTCCTTGGAGACCAATGCTTTTTATAATTTACTTAGAATTGTTAATAGTTATCTTCTGACATATATATTTTTTCTTAATATTTTACTATTAAAAAAAGTGTAAGTCCTTCAGAGCTTTAAGATTTATTTATCAAATTTATTGGCAAAGATATTGATAGACCCCAATGGAGTAGTGCGGTAGCCTAGAGATGGAGCTCTTGCCTCACAATCAGGAGGCTGTGAGTTCAATCCTAGGTAGAGGCAGATATTTCTCTCTCTGGGCACACTGAGAATATATCTGCTGAACAAAACTCCGCATTGGCGACAGGAAGGGCATCTGGCCATTAAAACTCCATTCAGTTGCCCAGACTCCACTCTGCAAGGGATTATGGGGTCATTAAAAGAAGATGATGATATTGATAGACCCCAATAATTTCTCTCTTTACTCTTCCCTTTTGCAAATTTATATTCCCTATTTCCTTTCATCCTAGGATTTGATTTCCATACTCTTTTTTTAAAAAAATACGGGTAGCTCTTCTTTGAACTCATTTTAGTTTTTCATCACTTGTTTACAGTGTAGGACAGTGATGGCGAACCTTTTGGCTGTCGTGTGCCAAAAAGCGAGGGGAGTGCAGGCGGGTTGCGCATGCGTGTGCCCACACCCATAATTCAATGCAACCCCCCCCGTACATGCGCGTGTGATCCCCTGCGCTCCCCCTGCTTTTGGCAAGCGATGGCACAGTGGGCCCAGTAGGCCCATTTTTTGCCCTCCCCAGGCTCTAGAGGATTTCTAGGAGCATGGGGAGGATGAAAATGGCCTTCCCACCCCCAGGAGGCCCTCCTGAGGCTGGAAAAGGCCCAGTTGCCGACTTCCAGTGGGCCCAAAAATCAGCTGGCTGGCACGCATATCGTGCTGGAGCTGAACTAAGGCAATGCTGGTGTGCCCATTGATATGGCTCCGTGTGCCACCTTTGGCACGCGTGCCATAGGTTCGCCATCACTGGTGTAGGACATAGTCCTAGACACAATGCTCCAAATCCAATCTAACCAGTGCAGAATACAATGAAATACCATTCAGATAACATTATTTTGTTAATGCAAGATTATAAATCCATTTTAAGGCAGCTTTCCCCAGCCGGGTAACCTCCAAAAGTATTAGAATTCAAATCCCATAATCCTCATCAGCATTAAATTCTTTTATATCACAGCTAAGAAACATGGATGGAGCAGCATGGAGCCAACCTGGAGATTACATATGGACTCCTATATGTATCCAAGGCAATACCATGGATGTGACATACTGCCTGTGGCCTTTTCACCATTCTTATGATCTTGATATGCAATTTTAGGAAAATTGTCCCATGTGATAACAGATTTGAAAGATTTCATTTAAGGATTGAAGATTAAGATAATCATCTATAATATTTTTATCACACCTCTAAATTTAAAATTACAGTGTTAGTACTTTTTGATACGTAGCTTTGTAGTATAAAACAGAGTTAGAATACATGCAACAAGAAATTGTTATAATGACTTAAGAACTCCCCGTTCAAGCTGCTTGTAATTCATATTTTTCCAATCATAATTTTTCAAGAGCCAGACTGTAAGGGAGTATATTTACGATGCTGCGGGATGTGTTGGACATATGGGAACCATTCTTGCTTAAATTTAGTTAAATTTCTATTGTCTGTACAGTCAACTTCATTTAATGACCATTCTAAGTTACAATTACACTGAAAAAAGTAATTTATGACCAGTTCTTACATTTAGGACCACTGTAGCATCCCACATGTCACACGAACAAACTTCAGCTGCTTGGCAACCGGCCTGTATTTACAACGGTTGCAGCATCTCAAAGTCTCAGAATTGTTATTTGCAACCTTCCTAGGGAGCTTCTGAGAAGCAAAGTCAATGTGGGAAGGCAGATTTGCTTAATAACCACATGATTCACTTTAACAATTGTAGTGATTTGTTTAACAGTCATGGCAAAAGGGCAGTGGTGAAATGTAAAATTTGTTACTACCGGTTCTGTGGGCATGGCTTGGTGGTGGTGGGGTAATGTGACTGGGTGGGTGTGGCCAACTTTTTAAAAAAAAACTTTTCAAACCATTTTTTCTACAACCTCTTCGGCCAAAGAGGTTGAAGAAAAAATGCTTTTGAAAGCCTCTGACGATCCCAGCTGAGCCGCGCGATCATCATTTTTTACTTTTAAAAGCATTTTTTCGGCCGAAGAGGTTGTAGAAAAAATGCTTTTAAAAATAATAAAAAAAGCCTCTGATGATCGCGCAGCTCAGCTGGGCATGGGGGGGGCAGGGATTTTTGCTACCGGTTCTCCGAACCACCCACCGCCATCTGGTCCAGGCGATCTGGTCCGAACCGGGAGCATTTCACCCCTGCAAAAGGGTTGTAAAAAGGATCATAACTCAGTTAACAACTTCCTTGTTTAATAACAGAAATTTTGGGCTCAATTGTGGCTGTTAAGTCGAGGGGCTACCTCTACGAACTGATAGCTTGCCAATGCGGCATATGTCTACAAATATTGCAAATAAGCTGGAGAATAAAAAGGGGAGAATAAAAAACCCCAATCACTCCTTTTTATTTTTCTTCCCCCCTCCTACTTTTTGTATTTTAATTTTGTGTTTTACATACACATTCACACACCCACCCTAAAAAATACCCCCTGAATTTGTGTGGTTTTTAGTTGTTTTGTCTTTGTATTATTTTCTTATAAACCTTGATGTATTGTTTCACTTTAATCATACTATACAAACATCACCATATTGTTTCAATACAGTGATGTTTATATAGTATGCTTAAAGTACATGTATGATATAGTAGGCAACTGTGTCACAATTTAACGCTTATATATGATTATATTATTGTAGCATAGAAAAGACTATTAAAAATCCTTGAATATATAAGAACTTTTTTTTGACACAGATTTTTTTTTCACATCCTCATTTTAAGATAAGGGAGAAGAGCTGAAATGCTGAGCGTTATGATGGGATAAATGCTCAATCCTTTTCTAAAAGGTGATGCAAAATAAACCATTTTCAAATGAATAATAATGAAGTTAATGTTTTTGCATTTGCATGGCAGTCCAACAAAGGGAACTCATTTTAAGACTTCAGCTTCATTGTGGTATCAGGTACTGTATCAAATATTTTGAAAACCGAAAGCAGAAGAAAGTAACATTTCCTCCTCTAAAATCAATGCAGGAAAAAAAGATTGGCAGAGAGGAACATGATGGAAAAAAAAGACAATACTGTCAAACCTAAGTAAGCCTTCCTTTCTTAATCTGGGTACTTACAGATATGTTTCTAGGACTTTCAGTCATGAAGGCTATTCTAGGATTTAAAATCCATACAGATAGAGTCTAGTTTGGAGAAAGCTGACACAAGTGCTATCCTGTTAGGTACTGAAATCTGGGGAAATTGGAGATAGACAGGGAACCCCCTCTTCTTCTTTGAAGAAATTATTGAGAGAAGCTAAAGAACAGGAAGCGGTTTATGATGAAAATTCAAGAAAAAATGGAATCTGAATGACAGAAGAATGTGTTAGACATCAGACAGAATTCAGAAGAAGGCATCTGCATAGGGCATCTGATGTGATAGAAAACTAAACAGGCAGTTATTTATCCATCTTTCCATCCCTCCATTCCTCCTCTCATTTGATCTTAGGCAAAAAGCTGAGAAGTGATACAGTGTATGCATATACAGTATGTATGTATGTACAGTATGTACACACAATGTACACACTGTACATACATTTTTATAGTGAAATTATAGGCATAATTGTATGATGTGGAGTGACATTGGTTCTGGCATAACTACCACACCATTGCACTCATTTCACATGCTAGCAAAGTTATGCTCAAAATCCTACAAGCTAGGCTCCAGCAGTATGTAGACCAAGAACTACCAGAAGTACAGGCAGGATTTCGAAGAGGCAGAGGAACTAGAGATCAAATTGCCAACATACGCTGGATCATGGAGAAAGCTAGGGAGTTTCAGAAATACATCTACTTCTGCTTCATTGACTATGGTAAAGCCTTTGATTGTGGATCACAACAAATTGTGGCAAGTTCTTAAAGAGATGGTAATACCAGACTATCTTATTTGTCTCTTGAGAAACCTATATGCAGGTCAAGAAGCAACAGTGAGAACTGGACACAGAACCACTGATTGGTTCAAAATTGAGAAAGGAGTTCCACAACATATCACGAGAAAGGGCTAGATGAATCACAAGTTGGAATTAAGATTGCCGGGAGAAATATCAACAACCTCAGATATGTAGATAATACCACTCTAATGGCAGAAAGTGAAGAAGAACTAAAGAGCCTCTTCATGCGGGTGAAGGAGGAGAGTGCAAAAGTTGGCTTGAAACTCAACATTAAGAAAACTAAGATCATGGCATCTGGCCCTCTCAATTCCTGGCAAATAGATGGGGAAGAAATGGAGATAGTGACAGATTTTATTTTCCTGGGCTCCAAGATCATTGCAGATGGGGACTACAGCCAAGAAATTAAAAGACCCTTGCTCCTGGGGAGGAAAGCTATGGCAAATCTAGACAGCATTCTAAAAAGCAGAAACATCACCCTGCCAACAAAAGTGCATACAGTCAAGGCTATGGTTTTCCCAGTTGCAATGTATGACTGTGAAAGTTAGACCATAAGAAAGGCTGAGCACCAAAGAATTGAGGCCTTTGAACTATGGTGCTGGAGAAGACTCCTGCGAGTCCCTTGGACTGTAAGGCGATCAAACTGGTCAGTCCTAGAGATCAACCCTAACTGTTCTTTAGAAGGCCAGATCCTGAAGATGAAACTCAAATACTTTGGCCATCTAATGAGAAGGAAGGACTCACTGGAGAAGAGCCTAATGCTGGGAAAGGTCAAGGGCAAAAGAAGAAAGGGACAATTGAGAACGAGTTGGCTGGATGGAGTCACTGAAGCAGTAGGCATGAGCTTGAATGGATTCCGGAGGACGGTAGAGGATAGGAAGACCTGGAGGAACGTTGTCCATGGGGTCGCAATGGGTCAGATACGACTTTGCAACTAACAACAACAACAACAAGAACATTGTGTTCTTTTCTTTTCCCCTCATTTTTTATTCTTTTATACACTGTTTTTTAGATAAAAGTTAAAGCTATTATGTGGCAAACTGTCTATGTTTGCCTTGTAAAGCTAATGAGGATAGGGGTTTATTTGCAAATGCCTTCTAGATAGTTGATTTTTCAAATTAAGCTTTAATAATATTTTACAATGTTTTTTCCATCTTGTCTGGGGGAACTGAGCATTTCAAGGAAAAGCTCTGTGGATGCAAGAAGGATTCAGTATCCCCTACTAACACATTTTTTTTTCTAACAAGTACCCATCCGTAATGGCAAACACATACACACCACTTATGATACTTTTGTTTCAGTGGCAGGTTGCTACCGGTTCGCACCGGTTCGGGCAAACTGGTAGCGGCGACAGTGCGAGGCTCCACCCACCCGCCTAGATGTCATCAAATATGATCTGTGCATCCGCAGAAGCTTCGCGAGCGAGCAAATCGGTAGCAAAGGTAAGTGAAACCAAGCCCTAAGAACAGCCAATTTTATAAATTGAAGCCCTCTTTGTTCCTATTCAATATACATTAAAAAAAAAAAAACCCAGCAGCTTCCTATAATTTAAACTGCTACAATGCAAAAGAAAATCAAGGAGTTCAGCTGAAAAATGCACAAGTTTCTTTCTTTCAAACATGTTATGAAAGTCTCAAGAATTCTGCAAAGTAAGTAGGAAAAGACTCCACATTCCTCCTTTCCCTGCTCTCTTTTCACCATTAGCCTCTGAGAAAAATAATCCTCCTATATTTAATTGGCAGCAGTTGTCTCGTTGAATTAATAATGCCTGCTGCAGTCCTGCCTAGCTTCTCTGGGTCACCAGAACTCACAAGTTTTTTCCTTTGCAGGAGTTGTTAACAAATCCATTTAACACTAACACTTCCAATGCTTACGTTCACCATCAGGGATTTTGGCTTGAGCTGGCTTCAGATAATATTGGCCTGTGTCTTTTACTGTGCTTTGCTACTTTATTCCTAGCAGCAAATAACTTTCTCTATCCTCATGTTTTTCCAGGAGGCAACTAAAAATGGTCATTAACCAGCAAAATGACTTGAATACCAGATTGAATCAAAAGAGTAATTATATTACAATTTTCAAGTGTTCTCTCCAAAGGAAAAAAAAAAAAGAGAGAGAGAACAAGAACAAAACCAACAAGTCAACACAACTTCACCAAACTTTCATATGGTAAACACAGGGATTTGGGCTAGCATACATTCATTCATTCAGTAACAGAGTTGGAAGGGACCTTGGAGGTCATCTAGTCCAACCCCCTGCTCACACAGGAGACCTATACTAGGGATTCGAACCGCCGAACTGCCGAACCTTTCTGATCGACAAGCTCAGCATCTTAGCCATTGAGCCACCTAATGCACAGTACCCTGTGCATGTTCTACCCCCAAATCCTATTATGTTGCCTTATCATGGCATGGTAGGGAGGTGTTCCTGGAAGGGATAAGAGAAGAATGCCGAGAGTGTAAATCAAGAGTACTGTATATAATCCCAGCAGGGTTACCCAAGTTCATCCCAGCTGCCCAGCCAAAGCATCTATATTGGGCAGCAGCAACATAAGTAGATGCTGCAGATCAATGATTACTTTAGTGAGACTGGCAAATGCATTATTTCACATTGGGGGGGGGGAGAAGGCATTAGCAAACCACACCTGTACTTTGCCAAGAAAACCACATGGAAAGACAATCTACAGTGATTGATGATATAGTACCGGATGATCAATACTTCAGGTCAGAGGGCACTCAATACGCTACTGAGGAAGAGCCACTGGTGCAGAAGAGGAGGTTGATGAATTTTATGATCAATTTGAAATGGACAGACCATACAAACATAGTCTGCTGCTCGTTGGAATGCCAAAGTTGGAAATTTTAAGGAGAAAAAATGTAGTTGGACTATAAGGGCTAAGAAACTGAAACGAAGAAGAAGAATGACGTATCAATTTTTGACAAGCCACATTTTCTCCATCGCTAGCAAGTTCTTTGAACAACTCAAACAATGTCTATATATATGAGATGCAGCCATAACCAAATAGAATACATAAAAATCCAATTGTGTACATTATTGGTATTAAAGGGTGCTGGAATAGCTCAGTTCTAATAGCAAAAATGTGGTCAGGGACTAATTGTGGAAGAGATCAGAAATTATTCTTGTGCTTCGAAGTAGCTCTAGGGAAAAGTGATATGTATATAAATGTTGTGTGTTTGTTTCTTGTTTTTAATGTTTTCAAAATAAAAAACTTTTAAAACAAAAAAAAGAAATTATTCTTGTGCATGTTTCAAGTTAAAGCAAAAAGAGAAACGGATAAATATTTTAACAGCAAGACCTATGCTGGTTTTCCTTAAATATCTTTAAAATATTGGCAAGTAAGATAAAAAGAAATAGAAAGAATTCTGTATTAGTTTGTTTAGTTTTTATGTTCTCTTTAATATCTATCTATCTATCTATCTATCTATCTATCTAATCTATCATCTATCTCTCTATCATCTATCAATCTACCTACCTACCTACCCATCCATCCATCCATCCACACACACACACACACACACACACACACACACACACACATATGTACACACATGGGGGAGAGGGGCCAAGTTAGTATTTAATTTTAGTTTAATTTTAATGGGAGGAACAAGTACCCCAGATCTCCTTGATAAAGTCATATCTTTCTTATGATGATGATTAGTTTAATTTTCTTGATTTTAAATAATATTGTGTTTATTAGTTATCCTCAATTATATGATATTATATTACTTACATATGATTGTGGGAACTTAAGAGTTATCATTTAGAATCCTTGCAATCTTGGGAAGTTCTTGATATAAGTCATAGTATAGAGGCTTTCAATTACTTTTTCAGCATTTAAGGTGGAATATATTTAGGCCTATTTGGCAAAACATTTAAAGTTATTTTTTTATCTCATGAGAAATTGACATTTAGGAGCAATTCTTATCTAAAAAATTATGGTAATGCTTTTTTTTAAAAAAATAGATTTATAATGGACTCCTCAAAGAATATTTTTTAACAATAGCTGTTATGTTTTCTATATTGGAGAAGTAAAAAAGGAATTTGGGTACATATATTCTGGGCATATTTACTTATAATCCCTTAAGTGACTGAAAAATAAAAGTGATGAAGTGATTTGAGATCAAACTGAAGTGAAAGATTACTGGAAAGAGTATTTTGACAACGATCGTTCTATAGTTTAGTTCTGGTAAACTGTAGAATTGGAACTAATGCTTATAATGCTAGCGTCCAAGAGAAAAAAATGATAAAAAGAAAGTGATAAAAATTGACAAGGTTGATAAAGAAATGGTAAGAGTGAAAATAGAGAGCTGGGAAAATATTAACATGTAGGTGTGGTTTGATTATAGGATGTGTAACTTTATGTGAAGACTGCACGTATGCCTGACAATCGGACTTGGCCCAACCATAAATGTCATTGTTATACTGCTACTCAAAAGGAAGCAAAACAACAACAAAGATGTTAAATGTCCCTAAGAAGTCGATTGGCAGAATTCTGATGGAAAAGTTACAGGAGGAGCGATGGGCAAATTTGTGAAGTGCTGAGCAGGATGTATGCAGACTAGATCCTTCCTTTTCATCACTGAAAATTGTATGAGCATAAGAAAGTTTATTATTTATTTTTGATTTACAGAAAGTATATGTTAGGCTTAGTTAACAAAATGTTCTGCTATAATAAATTGCTGAATGTGATAAAGGATGTCTGTTTGAGAATAGATGGAATACTTAGTGAATAGTTCAGGACTGGGCAAACACTAAGAGAAGGATGCACAATGTCCCCGAGAAGGCCAGAGAAGCTTTCTTTTCTGTGACTGAGACTTCCCAGCAATATCTGGCTGGCCATTGTGTAGGCCTAGCAAGCAATTTTCACATTCATAGCCAGCGGTGAAATTTGGCCGGATCTATCCACCCGCCGGAATGTCATTACGTCCTGTTTCTGACACTCTGCACATGCGCAGAAGGCTCTGCACAGAAGAGGCATGCACGAGCGTATTGAGTCCGTGCATGTACACACTCCCGAACTGGCAGCGAAGGTAAGTGCATTTCACCGCTGTTCATAGCTGTAACAATTCTGCTTGAAACTGGTTGGGTGAGCTGAAAATCCTTGCCCAGCCATCACTTCTGCTTTGGGGGAATACAAAGCACATTATATGTGACATGTAGCCCAAGCCAAAAACCTCATCACATCATTATCAAAGAAGACAAATTATAATAATAGCGAAAACATGGTATTAAGGGACTTAGCCAATCAAGGAAAAGTTCCTAGTATAGAGAGTGCTCTAAAGGCAGATAACAAATGGCTGAGATGGGAAGCAACCAAATTAACAAGGAAAATCTCATGGATAGGGAAAGAGAGGCACATTTATTATTCTGTGTGATTGCAAGCTGGGTGATGACAGGGAAAGCCCGGGGTGGCACATTGAGAATTCGCACAGTAACTTAGAACAAGTCACCGTCTACAATGATTTATGTTCTAATCCAGCCGTGGGTGCAAATTGCAGCTGCCCTAATAGAGGCAAAAAATAAGTCGTGGAAATGAGATACCAGCTAGTGCAAAGAAAAGAGCAGATAAAAGCTCTTAGTACACGTTAGAATGGGTATTGTACTTTATGCTGCCATGGAAACAATTGTCTCACCCTTCCCCCACTTGTAGTAGTTGTTTGAAATATGAAAAGTATTTTATGAATATCAATATTCTCCCCCTAAAACATTTTAGCAAACATTTGTTTTAAGTGTAAGTATTTCCCCCTTGTTTGCTAGAAAGATAAACGACGGCTGCAAAAGCAGAAGAATGGAAGGCACGCAACTGTTTTAGAAACCTTCTTATTCAGTCAGTTAACAGCATTCACATTCTGCCTCAATAAGAATTATAATTTTCCACACTCTTACTTGGAACTTATTTTGTGAAAGAGAAATCCTATTCCATTCATTGATAAATTTTCTTCTAAATTCTTTGACTGCCTTTTATCTTTATAAAGGTACATTTATGTTAAGTACATATAGAACACTTTGTGGGTATTTATGTAACTCCTCCCCCAAAACAAAACAAAAGCAACCCCCTTAACCCCACCTTCAAAACAGGAGACAATAAACTATAAATATGTTCTTGCTAATTTAAATATATAGGTGTGAATGTAGAAATAATTACTGTAATTTAATACGACTGTTAAGTATTTCATCAAAAGAGGATGACTGAAGGTTGACTTACTTTCTTGATCTATAGGTAGCTCTCGACTTACAAATGGTCATTTACTGACTGTTCAAAGTTAGACACTCCCCCGCCCCCCAAAGCTACATATGATGTGATACAATTTCAAAGCTGTGATGGCCACACCCCAGGGGTGGGTTCTACTTACCTTTACTACCGGTTCGCAGCGCATGCGCAGAAGCATTTTGATGACGTCAGGGTTGGTGGGCGGACCCTCCCGCCAGTTGCGAACCAGGGGCAACCCACCACTGACACACACACACACACACATCGTCCCTATTCACAATATTACATTTTGGGTAGTTGGCAACCAGTTCACCTTTACAGCTGTTTGATGTGTCCTGTGCTCACAAATCAATTTTTGATGGTTTATTTGCCAGGTTTTGGCATTTACTCCTACTTTCTGGCAAAAACTGGCATTGGATGAAATGGATTTGCTTAATGACCATGGTGTTAAAAAAAAAAAAAGTCGTAAAATTGGGTCCAGTCACATGACCCACTCAATGACTTCAACAACTTACAACTGTAATTCTGGGCTCAATTAAGGTCATAAATCAAGGATTATCTACCGGTATATCTACCATCTAGGTCTTCACTGGTGAGGGGGCATGCCTATTGCTGTTTCTTCTTAGAGTTATTTAAAGTGAATTAAATTGAACAACACTTTTCAAAACAAGAATGCTTTTAGACAGAAGCCTGTTTTTGGAATCATAGAGCATGTGATAACCATATTAGCTATTTGGAAGTGATTCATATTTGAAATACAGGCCTGCTCACAAAAAATCAGCTTGATGAGAGACACTGTTCCAACATAGATACGTGTATGCATCTAGAAATTGGTTTTTAAGTCAAGGAACACAACACAGCTGTCTGTAAGTATTTATTTATTTGATTTATATGGCCACTGAATTTGTTAAGTGGCTGTCAGCAACTTTCAATTTGTAGAAACATGAAAACAAGAAATTAAAAGTAGAATACTATTCAATAAACATTCACAGTTGGAAAAAAATAGTGTAATAAGAGATTTAGCAATAAGAACAGAAACCCCTGAACCACCTTAAAATCCATGCCCAGAGAAAGCGGATTAAATTCCCCTAGTTTAATTAATGCAGAGGTCTTAAAACTAACCAAGATTCAGCACACACACACTTGGGTAGGAAGGCTGTTATGCAGCATAAGTCACCCAACTACTGAATATCTACACATTTCCATAAATCTATTAACCTTCTTTTGGCTATAGGGATTCCTCTAAAAGGCAATGGAAAACTGATTAACTGAAAACTCTTATGAATTGCCAGGATGCCAGTTTAATTTCTAGTGGATTGCTATGATGGCATAGATTGCGGTAATTGTGCCAACCTCATTTGATGTACAATTACCAAATAAATTAGTCTAAGTCTCATAAATATGTCTTAGATTTTTTTCTTAAGGAAAATATATGACCTGACAACTATATTTCCTTCTCAAATTCCATCTCTATTTCTGCAAGCCTTACTACTGTTTTATGTACTAGGGCTGAATAACCATATGCCTAGAGACACTGAAACACACACATAAGAAACTGAGTTTTCCTATATTTACCACAAGGAAAGCACATTGTGAATCTGGTAACTTCAGATGATAAATAGCTGGGACTTTCAAAACTGAGTGGCCTAATGTGAGCAGGGTAACAAATGTTTTCAAGATTGAACTCTTACACGAACAAACTTTTCTGAGCCAACTACAAAAAAGCAGCACAGTTACAAGAAAAAGTCTATCATGCTTGAAAACATTTCTACAAAGCATGATAGATTCTGCATTTAAACAAAGTGCATTTCAACATTTTTAGTAGTATTTTCTTCTTTATGATTATTTCGCAGATTTGAGGGCGGAATTATGACACCAGTGTGAGTTTACAGCAGTTTCGCCTGGAACATTTTCAGAAATCCTGTTAAATTGTGCTTGAAAGGGCCATAAAAGCACTTTTCACCCAATCTTGCTCATTGCACAGAAAGAGAACAAAGAAGAATGCAAGTCTTTTCCAGTATATTGTTTATTCTTTAACAAGACTCTTCAATAGCGTGAGCAGTTGCTTTTGCATTATTAGCAGAAATCAAAACATAAATCGTGATTCAACGTATCTCTCAACACAATATTTTATGCCTACTGCAACTGGGCAGAGATTGATAGGATGAGGCTAGGAACTGACATTAATGAAGTTTTCTTACATCAGATAGAGCTCTCCAGCTGTTATACAACATCATCAAGTTTTACCACTACCACAATTTTCTAGCAGACTGAATTCTGTGCATGTTTACAGACATGTATGTATGTATGTATGTATGTATGTATGTATGTATGTAGCATGCACATACCTTCAATCATTGTTGACTTCTGTTAACTGCCTGAACAAGCCCCTGCAGTTTTCTTAGCAAGATTTCAGAAGTAGTTTGCCCCTGCCTCTTTCCTAGGATATAGAGAATAATCGGCCAAGGTCACCTAGCTGATTTCATGCCAAAGCCAGGAATAGAATTTATGGCCCCCTGTTTCTAGTTCAGCACCTTAAGTGCCACACCAAAGTGTCTTACTCACCAAAAATTCACCAACAGCATCTCCCAGATGACAATGGTTTCTCCCCCTCCTATCCCTGAGACTGTGGCTGGTGCCAGACCCAAAACTTTTGTGTGCAGATCTCAGAAAGAACACATCCTCCTCCCTCACCCTGCCAGGTTTGGTAATGCAATCCAGGTCTGCCCTATTATCCATAATTAAATCATGGATGAGCACAATTTTATTAAAGATCTATCTGGCTTTTATAGCAGCTGGATTTCCAGGGCTCCAAGGATTGGTTCCACCTCATCCTAACATCAGTCCAATTTTGTTTTTCCTCAGACATAATGATCACAGCACCATGATTTTTTTTTTTTTACTATCAGAAAACTGATTTGGTGTCATTAATTTTAAAGAATGAAATTAATATACATGTAAGTCTAATTCAAGGGACTGTATCTGTAATATTTCTGTAAATTCCTCATTTTTTTCCTTAATATTTGCTTCACACACACCAATACGCACATCCATCCCTCTCACAAAAAGGGGGAGGGGAGAGAAATAAAGCTATGTTCAGAAATCAGACTGATCATGCTACGTCCGGTACTATCTGAAAACCTTATTTAACAGTAACACATCAATGCATATTTTACAATCTAGGTTAATGTACTATTCCAGGGATCTGCAACCTTAAACACTCAAAGAACCATTTGGACCTGTTTCCCACAGAAAAGAAAACACCGGGAGCCACAAAACCTGGTTGGCATGCTCAACTCAATGTCACTCACTCCCACCCAATCACATGACACACACACACACACACACACAGTCACACCTACCCAGGTTTTGTAGCTCCAGGTGTTTTCTTTTCTGTGGGAAACAGGTATCTCTCTGTGTCTGTCTCTCTGTCTCTGTTTCTCTCTGTCTCTGTTTCTCTCTCTCTCTCCCTCGTGTGTGTGTGTGTGTGTGTGTGTGTGTGTGTGTGTTCCCTATTGAACTATTTCCAAAAATAGGCAAGGGTTGGTGTTGTTGTTTTTTTGCTGATGTTATTCTTTCTTCTTCTTTGGGTGCTTTTTACCATATGATTTAAATCAAGAGTCATTTCAGGTTCCCAGATAAAGTTCTTTCATTCCCCTGCTGTGGCTCCCTGTTGCTGAACCCATCACTGGCTGGCCCCGCCCCTTGCCTTCCTCTCCCAGTCACTCCTCGCCTGGCCTGAGAAGGGCAACAAGGGGCGATGGAGACTCGCTCCATATTCCAGAGCAGAGCGAAGTGCCCCTGTACTTGCCATATCTCGCAGGCCCTTGTTGGTGCTGTGCGTACCTTGGTCTCTCAGGGAGACACACAACTTGCTCTCTGCCCTGAGACACTGGCTCAGCCTGGTTGCGTCCAACGCTGCTGCTGTTGCCACCTCCATAGCCTGCCCACTGCTCTCACAGCACCTTGCGCAATACAGTTAAATTTAGCATGTTTCGCAATGGGGGGACACGGCATCCCCTCCTCCTCCTGGAGATCATTATGACACAGAGCATCAGCCACAGCTGGATTGGGCCAGTGTCTCAGGGCCAAGAGCAAGTCACATGTCTCCCTGAGTGACTGAGGTGCGCACAACACCAACAAGGGCCGGAAGATGCGCCCGCAAGATATGTCAAGTACAAGGGCTCTTCGCTCCCACTCTGGAATATGGAGCAAGTCTCCATCTCCCGCCATCACCCTTACCTTCTCCGGCAGTGGTGGGTTCAGCTGACAGGAAGCCACAGGAGGGAAATGAAAGAGCCACATGTGGCTCCGGAGCCACAGGTTGCAGACACCCATACTATTCTACAAATCTGATTCCGAAATTTTCCTTTTTACTACACTATTTCTCTTGTGATATTCTTACCTCTTTCTTGAAAATTAAAAATACTGAAGACAATGACTACACTGTCACACTGCATTGCATTGAAAGAATTTCAGCAACTAATTTTTGTGCCCTTATCCAAACTACAATGCAGTCAGTGGAGAAACTCTTTCCCTAAATTGGCTTTTGAAATAGTGCTCACAAAATAATGAAATACAAGGATAGTATCACATTTAAATTATTTTCTTATTAATATTTGCTCAGGTTTCTTTATGGTTTTGTCTTTTCTTTAAATAATGTTTCAAAGTGTATTGAAGAAACAGCATAAATATTGTGCTTTAGGATCTAGATGACCCAAATACATAGTTCTCTAAATGGTGCAGGGGGAAAAAAACCCTGTTGTCTGTTTGGATTTTTTCGCCCTTTCTTCTCTCCTGATTCCTACATTGCTGCATTGCAGGATTATTATTCCAGATCATTATGCTGCATTATCCTACATAATATGGTTTGCAAAAATCAAATTGACTCTAATACTCTCGGGACCCCCTAACTTTTGCTGTTGGGATTTATTTGTGTTTTCTTCAGATGCAAGGCTGCATTTAAAACAAGCCTTTGTTCAGAAAATAAATCAGGGAAGAACTGGAACAAGACAAATCAACTCCATCTGTCCATCTATGCATCCATGCATCCATCCATGCATCCATGCATCCATCCATCATCCATCATCCATCATCCATCATCCATCATCTATCTATCTATCATCTAACTGTCTGTCTGTCTGTCTGTCTGTCTGTCTGTCTGTCTGTCTGTCTGTCTGTCTGTCTATCTATCTATCTATCTATCTATCTATCTATCTATCTATCTATCTATCTATCTATCTATCTATCTATCTATCACCACTAGATGGTGGATAGACAAATTCCCCACATTAAAAAGTAATTTACAGCTATTATTGCAATTAGATTGGTTCAGAATAAGCCACACATTAATGTAATAAGCCATGCACCGCTAGTAGAAGTACAATTCCAAAGCTATATTGGCCCAGCATGATAGATTTTGGTCTGCAACCTTCCATGACTAGCAACTGCACAACATATCTCTCATAGCCTGGAGATCAGATAACCACTTCCTAGAGCCATGGAAAAATTTGTTTGAAGGCAGGGGTAGAAGAATCACCAGAGTTGGTCAGACCACCTTTAAACATAGAAACATGAAAGTTAGATCTCTTTGAGATGTACAGTATCAAAATTGGAAGAACTAGAGCATGAGCTGGAACAAGTCAAATGGGATATAATTGGGCTAGGTGAAATGAGATGTAAAGATGAGGGACCACTTGTCAACAAGTATTGCCACCTGTTGTATTAACAGAAAATAAGTGATGATAAAAGTAATGGAAAAATTGTAAAGGAAAGCATAATTGAATTCAACAAACTTTCAGATGAGTAGCATACTTGTAAAATTGACTCAACACTACCTCTTTCAACTGTTATACAGTTAATTATAAAACAATTATAAAATGAAGAAATCAAAGAATTATATCAACTGAATATGCATCAATTCCACCAGAAGAATCATTAGTTCCAAATCATTATGGGTGATATGAATACAAGGACAGGGAAAAAGATCAATTATGACACTATCATCAGAAGTTCTAGTTTTAGCAACAGAAAAATATGGATGATGACTAATAGGCAAAAGTTTAAAAAATATATTTCTATCCTGAATTTTTATTTCAAGAAAAATATAACTCAAAGTGAGTTTGGAAAAGGCCAGATGTCAATCTTATCCTTGTATTCAATCGTTTACAATTTGTCCAATAATACAGTAGATTCATTTTTATGGACTGACCAAGTCAGGGTTGACAATGCTCAACACATTAAAAATCAGTTTCAAAGAGAAAAGGGGAAAATTGCTGCAAAATACAGCAGCTTGCTTTGTTTCTCGAATAAACTATCAGAAATATGTGTTTTGGCTGAAATTATTAAATAGTTCTTCAATCTCAACAAATTAAACAATAGGAACTTAATTGAAGCTACCTGTTCTATAACTAAAACTTTGTAATCAATGGTCAATGAAACTGGTGGTACCAAGAAACACAGTCAAAAAAGCAAAATATCAGAGGACACTAAACAAAGGATACAGAAATAATGACAATGGAAACATCTATAGGCAACCAGCAATACTGTAGAGAATATCAAACTAAGAAAGACTATTTGAAGTGATAGAAAGTACAATTGTCAGGGCTTCTGCAACAACATGGTGGACAGAGCATGACTGTTTTTTGTGGAGCTGATGAATATGGCTGGAACCAGTGAAGGGATCAACTCCTCAGAATTCATCTTGGCATTCAAGAGAAGACAAGGATCGCCCATGTTTGGCTCCTTACAAATTCTCCCTGTGAAGAGATCAGAAAGTAGCATTCCCCAGCAACTTTGAGAAGTCTGGGGCCAGGGAATATTCATCTTGTCTAAGCCACATTCAGCACTTTTCAAAAAGACACCAGGCCTGTCTATTTCCTCTCTTAATTACTTCAGAAAGATGCTAATTATCGATTGCTTTAGAGTTAAGAAACTCCTGAAAGACAAACTGTATCACACCAGGAGATTTTCCTTCTACTTTGGATGAAAGAAACTCTAAGTAAGTTTAAGGGTTAACAAGCTTTAACCCTTAAAAGAAGCTTTAATTTGGGGAAAATAGTAAAAGGAGGTCTAGAATGTTGATTTTGGAAAGTTAAGGCACTAGATGGACTTGAAAGAATATTTCCTGTGGGGTGTTTAAAAATTTATAAAATAGTATATGAAGTCTTTGAAATTAATTGTAAGAAATCCTCCTGTGGGAAAATTTTGTTGATTGGAAAATAAATAGATGATAAGAGGAGACTGGAAGACTGGCTACAGGGAACCAGAAAGAACAAAGGATTATTCCTAAAGAAGAACGGACCCCATTATTACAATGGAGCAGTACTATTTGATTACTGAAGAAATTAAGGCTGTTTGGAACCAATTTACTCAGAAGTTACTTACAAGATTGTTTGATACTATAGCAGAGGATATAGAAGAAAATATTTTATTGATAAAAAAAAGGATATAGGAGGCTGATTTGAATGTGGATTGGGAGTTTAAAAAAAAACTGGAAACAACGAAGGACCAACCCGTGGTGCCTCTGCCAGCGAAAACGGAGCTCAGGAGGGCCGTATGCTCCATTTTTGACTGGGACAGCCTCCTGCAATCCTCTGCCAGCAAAAATGGAGCTCGGGAGGGCCACAATTGAGTAGAAATGACAGATAGATAAATCACAACAAATCAGCAAGTACTTTTAAAATAGTTTAGTTTAGTTTAGTTTATTATATTTATATACCGCCCTTCTCCTGAAGGACTCAGGGCAGTGAACAGCCATGGTAAAAACAATATACAACAAAAATTTAAAAACTTAATTAAAATAATTCAATCATTGGCCGAATTTAAAACACCCAACCAAAATCATTTTAAAACCCCTATCAAAACTCAATTTAAAAACCTTTATCCTGTCAGACCAGCTTGCTGGAATAATAGGATCTTCAAAGCACGACAGAAGGCGCAGAGGTCGGGGATCCTTCGTATGCCTGGGGGCAGTTTGTTCCATAGGGCCGGGGCCCCCACAGAGAAGGCTCTCCCCCTGGGGGTCGCCGGCCTACATTGTTTGGCCGATGGCACCCTGAGGAGGCCCTCTCTGTGGGAGCATATTGGTTGGTGGGAGGCAATCGGTGGCAGAATGCGGTCCTGTAGATAACCAGGTCCTACATTTTAAACATTTTAAAATGCTTAAAATGTTTAGAAAATCAGTTGGAACTGTAGAAACTTCTTGGATGAGAAGCTAAACGTTTTCAAAGAAAAAAACCAAGAAATTCAATTACCTTTTCGAACAAGCATGATCTGGATGATTGTGAATCTCAATTGATATGGGAGTTACTTATGTGGAATAATTAAAGAAAAAACAACCCTAGTATTCCTTCAGTCACTATGTTACTACAGGATTTCCTATTCTAGTCAGCACCAGCTACAAGGAGAAATTGCTACAAATCCCATATTATTTAGAAATTCAGGAGACTGAAGCAAGTAGCCACTGCTTTTCTGAGGTATGGGACAGTCTCCTCATAGAGATCAAATTATCCCCCTCTTATTATTTTTTCTGATTCTGCTGAAAATGGAATTCCTCTGGAATGTTTTCCCTGACATTATGCAGGACAACATCCTTAATTCTTGATTGTTAGTGGGGGGTTTTGTTCACTGTTATGTGTTGGATTCCTATATAGCATCAAATGGGACACTAGATGTTTTAAATTATTATTATTATTTTTTTGGTAAAGTTTTTTTTTACACAAACACACACACAAACATACAATGTATTTTTGCTGAACAGAGTATTCGGCCGGTTAACAAATTTAAACAATTTTTAGTCCTTTCAACTAAAATTACAATTTCTATACCTCCTTTTTTGCCGTAACATTTATTTTCATCTATTTTGTACCAATATTACCCTTCATTTTCATCTCTAAATTATTTTTATAGGTAATCCTCAGATTATGTCCATTTGCTTAACAACTATTTAACATTATTATGTATGCTGAAAAAATGATTTATGCCCAGTTCCTGCACTTATAATCATTGCAGTATACCCATAGTCACATGATCAACATTTGGATGCAGGCATGTATTTACAATGGTTTCAGCATCCTGGGGTCATGTGATCACTATTCATGACCTTCACCAGACGGTTTCTGACAAAGCAAAGCCAATGGAGGAGGGGGATTTGCTTAATAACCACATGATTCTCTTAACAAGTGTGGTAAAAGACTTAATGTGCAGATTGCTTAGCAATGGAAGTTCCAGGCCCAGTTGTGATCATACGTCAATATATTCTATGTAAGCTTCTAAGAGTAATTTTGACTGCAGTAGGGGTAGACAATATTATTGATAAAATGTATATAACATCTGATTCCCAGTGACTCTGGGAGGTTTACACATGATTTAAAATGTGAAAAACATGACAACAGCAACAACAAGAAAGTAGAGATAGTAAGATAACAAATCAGATGGAAACAAAATAAAGCTACCTAAGTTAAAACAAGCCTCCATTCTTCCCCACCAAAGGCCTGAATGAAGATCCAGGTCTTAAGGCCACTTAAAAACACCAGAAATGTTGGGGTTGTTTAGATCTTGAGGAGAATTTTTTTCAGGAGGATTGGTGCTTTTCCAAGTCCTGATAGTTGGCACTGCTTATTTGAAGGAACCTGGGAAACGCTAACCCTGCTAGACTGAATCAGACAGGCAGATGCTGTGGGAGAGAGAGAGTCCCTCAGGTAACCAGGCCCTGTATCTTATATGGCAGTGATAGCTAACCCTTTTGCCATCGCGTGCCAGGAAGGGGGGTGGGGAGGTTCGCACATGCACGTGCCCATACCCATAATTCTATGCGCCCTGCCCCGCGTGTGCAATCCTCCCCTCCTGGCACGTGATGGCCCTGTAGGCCCATTTTTCTTTCTCACCTGGCTCCAGACCCTCTCTATGAGTCTAGGGAGGGCGAAAACAGACTTCCCTACCCCCTCAGAGGCCCTCCGTAGGCAAGAAACGGCCCGTTTCCCAACTTACGGTTGGAGAGGAAGTGACGTTTTTTACTGTCCCCATCCTCCAGAGCCTCTCTAGAAAAAAAAAAAAATCTGCCTCCCAGCATCCATCTGGTATTCATCTGGCTAGCGTCCTTGCAGCAAATAGCAAACAGCCTGGTCAGCTTCAGCACATTATCGCAGCCCCAGCATGTGGCCCGTCAGGGCTCCTTTCCATTGAGCCCACCACCAGTCAACTGAGCTGAGCTCCTGCTGCTGCAGGGGAACACTGAAGCCTTTGCTGCTGAGCAGCTGATTGGCGGTTGGATCAGCCTCCTGGAATACCACCGATCAACTGTTCTAGATGGCGGTGATTACTGCCGAATCAGTGGTAAATGGCAGCGGCAGCGAACAGTGGCAGCTATGATCAGCAGCGATCCCTGCCACCTAGAACAGCTGATCGGCAGTATTCTGGGAGGCCGATCCAACTGCCAATCAGTTGCTCGGCAGCGAAGGCTCTAGTGTTCCCCAGCGGCAGCGAACAGTGGTGACAAGTGGTGACAGCAGTGACAGGTTAACCGCAGCAAACCCCCTGCCACAATATTCACTCTATAAGACACCCACTTTTTTGGGGGAGAAAAGTGCATCTTATAGTGCAAAAAATATGGTATTTAAATATCTTGTCCAGCATGTCTGTGTAGAGGAGTGAAAATGTTTTAACTTCTATTTTTCACAGAAGGTCATGATATCCAACTCCTCCACAAAGTAATTTTTAACTATAATTTGATTGAAACAAGCTAAAGTAATTTCAAATAAGAGGTTCTGAACTTGCGTTACTTAGTACAGATACCAATTTAGGGGTTTAAGTATAATTTTAAAACTATTCTTTGTCCAAATGGCAGTGATAGATTTTATTTCCTGTACAGAACTCCGGTGGCCCCTTAGCTCCCTGGTTTAGACAAAACAAGACACTATGATTAATCAGAGACTTCTGTTTGATTGATTGCTTAGTGTTAAGGAAAAGTGTTTCAATGCTCTGTATATAGACAAAAGGCCTGGTTATATTTTAGCTCAGTAAGTCAAGACATAATCATCTAAAGGTGCCATTGAAGTTTGGGGATCCCCATTTCTCATTAGAGTGACTGCTGTCCCTGCATTTTCTTATTAGATGACTCACCTCCCCCTATTACACAGAAAAATCCATTTTTATGTAAGCAAGCTCTCTACAGAAGAACTTCAGCGCAACTCATTAGAGAAGTAATCTTGTTTAGGGTCTATGTACGAAGTATTCTCCTTATGCATTTTCTCCAACAACACTATAAAAGCCGACCTATCTGTTTATAGATGCTCTTCTGTTTTTCACGCCCACTTATTGAATCGATTCCACTTAGTTATGAGAAAAACACCGACATCTTTAAGAATTATGATGCTCCTGTTTTCTGTACCCTCCAGTGCTTTGGCAGATATGCCAGGAAGCATTCTTCTTGTATCACAGGGGGTGGTGCGCAGAAGCAAAGTATCATTTAATCAAACTGACTTTGAGCAGTTGAAATCAGCCACTTGATGTTACTGTAATGAAGTTTTATTTTCTAACGTTAACAGACTCCAGATGCAGAGATATTCCCTCTGGAAACTGCATTAAAATGAATGGAATAAATAAAAACTCACCCACCCCTGACTCCTAAACATTTTTTTTTTCGTTTAGAAGCAGGATTTTGTGTTTTAGAAAGCGCATACAGTCTGGGATCAAAATCATCAATATGTATATAAATATGTTCTTATGGCTTCCGTAGCAATCCAACTGACGTATCTTATGAGTAAGAACAATGAGAGCTTAAAAGTATAGGTCTGACATAGATACTTTATTTGTGTACTATTTTTTAAAAAAAATACTCTCAATTCAAATTAATATACTGTGTGAATTTAAACTGTGAACTAGGTTATTTTAAAAATAAAAACCACTCTTCATCCGTAGAATAAAAACAACAACAACAACAAGGCAAAATTGCTGTTAAATGGAGTTCAACTCCTGGTGAGTGCAACTATGCTTCTTTCTTGCCTGTGTTATGCAAGTGATTTGACATTATTACCTTCTTTTATTTTCTTTAATTCATATAATATAGTACAGTAAGTTTTAAGAAGATTAGACAACTATGGAAATTATGTTGCCTAATTTTTCTGAATTTGGCTCAATTAATATGGGTTAACTACTATTCAACCTAGAGCTTTTGTCGCACATTTCACTTTTTGTATGGTCTAGAGCAGGGGTGTCAAACTAGCGGCCCACGGGCCAGATGCGTCACGCACAGGCCACGCCCACCTCAGCTCAGCAAATGGGGAAAACGTCGCGAAACATCACGTGATGGCAATGTGACGCCGTGAGTTTAACGCACATGGTCTAGAGGAGAAAATCTCTAATTCATCTGTCAAATAAAGCTAATTAAAAGATTAGCTTTAGCTGAGTAAAATTACTCCATGAATACAAAGGTTGAAACCTTTAACATACGAAAATAACCCACTAGTTTTTTTTTTTCTTTCGATAAAGAAATACAGCCTTTTATGTTTTTCCATAGCTGACTGGGGAATTCTGGAGGTCGACACATCTTAAAGTTCACAAGGTTGAGAAACATTGCATGAAATTCTCTCTCACACAATTTTAGTTTCTCAGTGGTAACTTATGACTTTCCAAACCCATAAACTTACAATATGTGATATACTAATGTCACTGCGTGCATTTAAACATGTATTAGAAGTCTGGTGTTTGGATCACACTTAATCTTAAAGTTCACTCAACTGAATCAGTTCATCAATCAGGTTGATTTAGAGTGAAATGTTCTAAGCTTGTTGATAGATTTATTCTTTTAAAAGATACAGCACATATTCATATTTTTTATTTAATTACCCCTCCACAAAATATTTTTCAATGCCAGAAGTGGAGAGTGGATGGAACTGGTATTTTCACAAGACACACGGTTATTCAAATATTCCAACAAAAATAAGCCAGCAAGCTTCTAAAATCACTTGCCTTCCATTAAAAAAAAGCTGTCTTCTATAGATAGCAACAGATCTGCAGTACCCAGGAAAAACAATTAGGAAAATTAAAATCCAGATACTTGCATGGAAAGAGTGTACAGCGTGATTTTTAAGAATTTCTTTGGACTCAAGAATACAGGTTTTCCTAAAGTCCTCCTGAACATAATATGTTGTTGGAAAATAAACTACATCATTGTTTATGCACTTCACTTGTTTGATAAATGCAGAGGCGGGCTTTTTGAGTAAGGGATTCTCTGCCCGGTTGCTGGGTGGCCATGGCCATGGTGGGTATGGCCTAGCCGGCCTCCTGCACCCCGGCCGGGGGGGGGTGTTTCCTTAACCTTCAGGAAGGTGACAATAGCCTCCCCAGGTTCCAGAGGCCTTCCGAACTTCCGGTAGGCCCATTTTTCACCCTCCCTGAACTTCCATGCACGCCCTGCACTTACCTGCATTCAAAATGGACTTACCTGCATCCGAAATCGCCCACTCCTCCCCTGGGAGGGGAGGGGTGGGCGGGGCCAGCCAGGAGTGGGATTTGAGGGTTCTCTGAACTGCACAGAATCTTAGCTAGAGGTTCTCCCAAACCCCTGCGAACCCCCAGCAGCCCACCCCTGGAAAAATGCCAATACTTTCTATAGTTTTGTAATAATCATCTGCTTCCAAACATACTCTTCCTACTTCCAACAGGAAATAAAAGGCAACACTTAAAACTGGCGTGAAGACAGAGATAACCAAAATAGTTGTTTTTAAGTATAAATATGCTCATGTCTCAGAGGAAATGCAGAAATGAACAGTAAAACGTGGAGGTTAAATATATAGTTAGAACATCATTGAATTAGTTATTGGGATTTTTTTTTTTTTACTTGCAATGCTATTTGAGTCTCCTTAGCAATTTGACATATTTAGAAACATGGTTACACAAATAACCCAAAATGCTGCATATAGTGTAATCACTGCTCAAAGTAACTCTATTTCTTCCCCTGGACAGATCTCTTAAATAAAAACATTTTTTTGGATACCAATGGACTTAACATACATATTAATATATGTATGATTCACTACCACAAGAAACAATGATGAAAATAATCATAGGTTTGTTTGTTTTTTTAAAAAAAAGATCAGATAGATGAGGATGATTCTATTAAAATGCCCTTGACTATGAAATGGAATCTCTCCAATTCAGAGGCATTTTATCTCGGAAAATGAAATAATGCAGGCAAAAATTGAAGGCTGTTGCTTTTAAGTCCTGAAACTAGGCTTCCAAACATAATCTAGCTGATCATTATTGACAACAGAGCATTAATGTCAATCAAAACTCTTCTTCTGAGAATATAAAATGGATAATTGTCATGGAACAAGTCCCCATAGAAATCTTCTGTTCGGAAACTAGTTAACCCTCCTCACAAACAGAGAAAGAAGTACCAAGTTCCTTTAACGAAACAGGAAGTGTGGATTTTATATTTTCAGATGTAAAAGTATGGAAGTAGAAAGAGCAGACACATTGGCTGCCTAGTGCAATCACTTCCAATAACTCTCAGCTGTCTATTATAACATGGTATAATACAGTGGTGGGTTCTAATCAGTTTTACCACTGGTTCGCTTTGCGCGTGATCGCCGAACTTGCGCTTTGTGCAAGCGCATTGAGAAAAAGAAAACAGGTGAGGCATGGCAATCCCCTCTGCCGCGCCTTACAGCTGACCAAAAAACAAACAAAATAAAGGTACGTATAGCGCAGTGGCAGGGGGGAGGGCCCAACTGACATTCCAACCAGTTCGCTCTCCTATGAAGATTTCCACTACTGGTTCTCCCGAACCGGGGAGAACCAGTAGCGACCCACCACTGCTATGATATATCCACGCATCAATTTCCTCAAGAAAGGCTCAAAAATTATTTCCTTATAAAAAATATTTGAGACACATGATGAAACAGTTGAATCACTTACATTTCAAGTCAAATAAGCACAAGTAGTCCTTGACTTACCGCCACAATTGAGCCCAACATTTCTGTTGCTAAGTGAAACATTTAAGTGATATTTCACTCCATTTTACGACTTTTCTTGTCACAGTTGTTAAGTGAATCACTGCAATGGTTAACTGAATCTGGTTTCCCCCACTGACTTTGCTTGTCGGAAGGTCTCAAAAAGTGATCACATGACCCCGGACGCTGCAATCATGATAAATATGAATCAGTTGCCAAGCGCCTGAATTTAGATCACATGACCATGGGGATGCTGCAACGGTTGTAAGTGTGAAACAGTCACAAGTCACTTTTTTCAGTGTCATCGTAACTTTGAACAGTCACTAAATGAACTGTTGTAAATTGAGGACTATCTGTAGCAAGCAAATCCCGAATGTGCAAAAATAGGTATTTTAGACCAGGAATCTCCAACCTTGGCAACTTTATGACTTGTGGACTTCAACTCCCAGCATGGCTGAGGAATTCTGGGAGTTGAAGTCCACAAGTCATAAAGTTGCCAAGGTTGGAGACCCCTGTTTTAGACAACAAATCTCAGGAAATTAATATAAATTGAAAAAGGACTTCCTGTTTGCTGCTGGCCGCCGCCAGACGTTCCTTTGGGATCGTCAGCTTCCACTGCCTGTCAGAGCCGCCCTCACAACGGAACGGCGGCTCGAAAAAACTCCGTTCCCATGAGGAAACGGAGATAGAGCCGGCAGGGGTGGGTAGAACTCTCTGCAGAGTCCCAAAAGTTTTTCTTTTACTTTTGGGATGGAGCGGATGAGATGCCCCATATCCCCAGCCGCTGCTCCGGGCTTTGGGAGACCTCTGCTAATGCAGAGCCAGGCGTCAAAAGCAAGCCTGCGAATTTGACAGATTACTCAAAGAAAATGTGAGCTGGACCTGTAATACTGAAGCGCAAGTATTTTACTTATCTTTTAAAAATTACTTAGGAGAATAGAGGAAGAGAAAGAGGAAAAAAGTTTCTTTTTAAAATGGCGTCTGCCGCGGCTGGAGAAGAGTTTGAGAGGGAAAGTTCTTCCGTTTTTTATTATTACAATGTAGCGGAATAAATACCACTGGCTACATTTGTAGACAAAACTCCGCTCCTGTTTTTGTTTTTCTCTTTTTTCCCTGGAGGATTGTTGCTGGCTGGAAGTCTTTTGTCTTGTTTTTTTTTTTTTTTCTTCTAACAAAGCCTGCTTAGGCGGAAACATGGCACTGAGGCTTGTGAAGTCAGACAAGCAAATAGGTGGGGGGGATTCCCCCACTAAGAATTTAAAGGAACAAGTTTTAACTCTTCAGTCCCAGAAACCTGATTTTAATATAATAGAATTTCTCTTAGAGGAGATTGAAAGAAGGGATGAGATTGTGAAGCAGCAACTTGAAAAATTTAAGCAGGAAACTAAGGAATTGGTGAAATCCAAGTTTGACTTTTTGCAGCAAAAAATTTTAAAAGCGTCAGAATTCATGATTCGGTTGGATACAAATACTAATTTACTAGAGTCAAAAATGGATGAAATTCAAGATAAATTGGACAATAGAATTCAAAAAATTGAAAATGATTTGTTAAATATTCAGGATTATAGTTTAGAAGAAAAATTTAAAATGGATGCTGACCAAAAGTCTGGTAATGTAGAAAATCTGCAACAGAGGATTGAAAAAGAGGTTCTAAAGATACAACATAATTTCACAGAATATGCAATAAGACTTAGAGGTTTGCAGGAAAATAACAGAGATGACTTAAGGAAAATATCTTCTGAATTTCTAGCTGGGATTTTAAAGATTCAACCTGAGGAAGTGTTTTGTAGGATTGACAGAGCTTATCGAATAAACTCCTGGACTGCCAAGCAAAGGCAATTGCCTAGAGATGTGGTAATCTATTTTTCAGATAAAGAAATTAGGAATAAAATTGTGCAAAATTCCTTCAATTCTAATTTGCAATTGTATGGAAGAAAGATTTGGATTTACAAGGAACTCCCACCTAAGATATTAATGGAAAGGAAGAAATTTGGCTTTCTGGTGTCTGAGTTAAAAAGGAGAAATATTCAATTCCGGTGGGACGTCCCAGTTGGTATTATATTGAGATATCAAGGAGAAAGATACCAGTTAAATACTGTTGAAAGAGCGGAAGAATTTTATCAAAATAGGTTGAAAATGAATTTAACGTCTTCAGATATAATACAGGATAAGCAGAAGGAGCTGGAACTAAAGACAGAGACTGTACCAGATAAATTGCCTTTGGATTTATCGGATACCCCAGCTGGATTATCTACAAATTTGAGAGAAGTGCCATCTGATTTTAATGTGATGACTTATCAAGGCAAGGACAAGCATGGAAACCAATTAGAGGATATACAAGGGATAAAAAAGAAACGCGAGACACAAAAAATTAGGATGGAAGTCAAACCCACAAAAAGAAAACAAAAAAAGAAATAGGTTGTACAAAAATAGAAATTTCTAACCCAAGCAACAGTGAAGCCAGTGATTTTAAAATATGAATGATTATGTGAAAACATAGAGGAGGCGACATATTGGTCAATATCATCCTGAGGATAGTGGCAGATCTCTGCATTGCCGTAATTTTGGGACATGGAAAGAGCCTCAAATTGATGGTTTTGAATTATCTACTTTGAAACTTCTTTTTGTGTTGATAAATATATTATAATTATCTTGAATTATAAGGCAAGAGAATCACATTGGGACATGCAGAAGATCGGGTTGTTACCCAATACGATGATGGAAATTAATAATCCTGATGAAACCCACAATTATTATTATATGGAATATAATTATAATGTCACTCGGGTGGTTGTTTTTACTTTTATATATATAAGAAGATGTTTACTACTGATGGGGGCAGATATGATTGGAGATCTTGAATAAACTGTTGCATCAGCAAGCTATGTTACCCTATTATGGATGTTGGTTTTAACAATCCAGTGGAAAGACTTCAAGAAGATATTATATGGACTATAAATTTAAAGTTATTGTCTTTTCTTTTTTTATTTAGATATAATGGAATATATATATATATATATTTTTAAGTAGTGTGGGCAGTGAATTAAAGATATCAAGAATTGTTGTGTATGGTAAATTTGTAAGACAGTGGGTGAATAAGCTAGCTACAGACTGATTAGTTTAAGAAAAGGGATTTTTAAGTGATACATTTAGGGGAGTGGAGGAAATGGATAGAGTGGAATAAATGTTAAATTAGATTTTATGGGGAGCCCGCTTTGAAATGTTATTAAAGTAGGACTTATCGTATAGTTTTAAAGTGGAAGGTGGTTTTGAATTGTTGCAATAATGTATAGATATAAAACACTATTATGCTAAATTAGAAGTTATTTTATAATAGTTATAGTATAATGTGTTTGTTTTTTTTTGTTTTTTTTCTCTTCTTCTTTTCTGAAATGTATGGATAAAGGGGGATTTATAATACTTTTAGTAAGTAAAGGTCAGTATTTTGAGGAGGGAGTAAGTAATCTGTTATGAATTAGGGTTTTTTTTTGTTACGAAGAAGTCACAGGGGGGGAAGGGTGGGGAGGGGGGGTTAGGGAGGGTGGGGAGGGGGGGGAAAAAGGGGGAAAAATTTGTATTTGAAAACCTTTTCAATAAAAAAAAAAAAAATATAAATTGAAAAAAATGCCATTCTCTTTTGCATGGTATTTCTGCACATAATTGAGTGGACTGTTTTCACAAACCTTAATATCAGAGAAACTATTCCAATGATCATGAGATCACTAGTAACATTTATTTCTAGCACTTGTTTGACCACAGATTGGTCACCAGCTTCATTCTGTTAATACAGGTTGTGAGCTCTTTGGATACAAGTTTAAGAATTATCTGAAGAAAATGTAAAATGCGCCTGAATGTAGAAAGTTCAAGTGGACACTCAGTAATGAATCCATATGTCTACCCTTATTAATCTGCCCATAATCCAGTTCCTTGGATAAATTTCTGTAGACACATTTATTGCAGTTCCATTTTCCAACATATCTTCCTGTATATTATTTATACAGCAGCAGCTCTGTTAATTTAGTCCAGCTGCTTCAATTCTGAATTATTCTCTCCAGAAACATTGATACTACTGTGTTGTGATTTAAAAACGCTTTACCAAATGACTCCCTATTCTGCATAGCTCAAATGAAAAGCAATTCTAGAGAAAAAGGCCAGCTTCCAAAATATTTAAAAAACAATTGCAAAAAGAGAGAAAGAGAATGGTGGAACAGAAGACTAAAATAGAATGGATCACACTTCACTTGGAGGATTTCCCTTACACCAACAACATGCAATCATTTGTAATAAAACTAGAAATAGCAGGCAGCCAAACTATCTTTAAGACCTAGAAAGAGAACTCACTATGTCTTTCCTAGCTATTTTTTTTGTCACTGCTGTCAACTTTCTTTTGGGCATGCCCAATCTGATGAGATCTTACTGTGTCTTAAATGTATTTAAGTCTACCTGTTGTAGCCTTTAAATGACAATCAATAATTTGAAGCTGCTATTTGGTGGCCCCAGTAGACAGATTTCCTGTTCATGCAAATTACAGCTTCATAAGAAGAAACTACATACTTTTGGATCAATACAGGGCAGAAAGATTTAAATCACAAAAAAATTGAATAATAATTATTTTCTCCAATTCTAGATGAGCTGGTATATTGAAGCCATCTTTTATTGAAGGTATGCTTAGACCTTGTCTGTTCTATTAAGTAAAGTAAGCTTGGAATGCCCTGGACCATATTAACCTGCAAGTATGGAAAAGTCAATTTTGAATACTTCTCTTCGTTAAAAAAAAAAAAACCAAAATATCTTTCTACCCCAAGCTTAACAATAGAGAGTAGCCCCAACAAAAAATATGCAATGCTTAATGTGTTAATCTATTGAATTAACATCAAAATTTGTTCCAATCTATGACAGATTTTTAAACAGACAGTGTAGTATTTATAGAAACGACAAATGGCAAACACACTTTTAAAAAGACACATTCCTTCACATTAAAAAGATACAAATGTTCTCCCATTAGTTGTTTTCTCATGCACATAGTTGCCTCCCCATGTAGAGCATGATTTTACTGATGAACAAATGCTCTTATATCTACCCTTGTATGGAAGTTATGAAGCAGTCAACATGTCAACAACAAAATGCTTCTTTTAATCATCTCTCACACTTCTGCACTTGCATTTAGCACTGTGTTGCTAGAATGCATACTGTAGCAAACTATTACTGAAGAAAGAAGTTAGTGTTCTCTGTATTAATCACATATTTTTAAAGACATCTAGCTGCTTGCGTATATTGATTACCTATAAACGGGATATAATATTTTGCCATTTTATTGACATGAGCTAAAAACATCACTTTTTTAAGCTATGAAAAATAAAATTTACACTGGCAAGTAAGACCAAAATTCTTAAAGTTAAATCTACCATCCACGTCATTTTAACTTGGTTTTACTACAAACAAACAAACATAGTGAGGTTTTAAGTTCTATCCCCAAGACGAAAGTACAAGAGGATGAGAGAAATGTCTTGTGATGCTAATAGAATGCATCTATTTCAGGCCTGTCAAACTGGCAGCCTGCGGGTCAGATATGGTCTGCGCAGGCCACACCCATCCCAGCTCCGCAAAGGCATAAAACATCACGATACGTCACGATATGAAAGGGGTTTGACACCCCTGCACTAGTGTGACACTAAAGCCCACTCAGATATCCTACATTTTAAGCTGGGTAATGCTTTGGATTCAGTTGTGAAAAACAAAATAATTAAATACACATAAACAATAATGTGCAACTGAGGCTTCTAGTAGTCTGTCTGAAAAGCAATAACACCAACCTTACACAGTGGGTTTAATAGATATCTGGCTTAATGCCTGAGGTTTTTGAAGGTCAGGCTAACAGATTAGGTTCATGCCAGGGGGATGCTGTTCCATAGTGCAGGTATTGTGACAAAGAAGGCATGTCTCCTGGTTCATGACAGAGGTCAATGTTTCAGAGAAAGGATTTAGAGCATGCCTAACTTGATCTGATGCAGAGGTGGGTTTCAGCAGGTTCTGACCAGTTCTAGAGAACTGGTAGTGGAAATTTTGAGTAGATCGGAGAACTGGTAGTAAAAATTCTGACTGGCCCCACCCCCATCTATTCTCTGCCTCCCAAGTCCCAGCTGATCGGGAGGAAATGGGGATTTTTTTTTTTTTAATTTGATTTATATGCCGCCCTTCTCCGAAGACTCAGGGCGGCTTACAATGTGCTCAGCAATAGCCTTCATCCTTTTGTATATTTATACAAAGTCAGCTTATTGCCCCCACAAACTGGGTCCTCATTTCACCTACCTTAGAAAGGATGGAAGGCTGAGTCAACCTTGAGCCTTGGCGAGATTCGAACCCTGCAGTAATTGCAGGCAGCTGGTCTTAAGCAGCTTAATAACAGGGTGCCTTAAACCCTTGTACTACCAAGGCTCTTTTGCAGTAACCTTCCCCTGGAGTGGGGTGGGAATGGAGATTTTACAGTATCCTTCCCCTGGAGTGGGGTGGGAATGGAGATTTTACAGTATCCTTCCCCTGCCACACCCACCAAGCCACTCCCACCAACCCATGCCACTTCCACCAAGCCACACTCATAGAACCCGTAGTAAAAGAATTTGAAACCCACCACTGATCTAATGGGACAAGCAGAATCAAATAGATAGAGATGCCTTCAAATAACATGTGCCATGTAGGCTTTACAGGTGATAGCTGACATCTTGAATTGTACCTGGAAGTCTACTGAAGCTGCATTCTGAACTAGCTGCAACTTTCTAATCCTCTTCAAGGATCATCTTATTTAATCACCTGCAATAGTCCAACTGAGTTGTGACTAAGATGTGAGTGATCATGACCAATAGCAGGCATCTAATCAATGTTTACAAATGACATTCTGGCCACGACAAACATTTGCTCCTTAAACCCATACTGTGAGTCCAAGAGGACGTTAATTGCTTTTCAGTTGTGGGTGAGTGTACCACCTTATCCAGAGTCAAGGATAGAAAATCTCCAGATCCAAGAGGCTCTTAAGCCACAGCTATGTGTTCTTAACAGGGTCAAAGCAAAGTCTGTTTTTCCCCATCCAGATTCCACAGACTCCAGACAATGGGGGGAAATATTGAGCTGCATGGAGCAGAGATCTACAACTAGTATCATCAGCAAAGTAATGATACTTAATCCCATATCAATGGAGAACCTTATGCAAAAGTTTTACGTACTGTAAATAGGAGACCCACCAAAAAACTGTGCCTCTCACTCCCAATCTCCCTAAACCAGTATACCATGTTCCAGAAGGGTCAGGATGGACATACTACCCACATACCAAGCCTGCCGAAGGTCATTAATAAGTGTGATTTATGCCTTTGACTAATCAAGTTTGAAATATGAAAATATGACTGAAATGAGATCCAAATAACCCACGCCCTCCAGCTTTCTCTGGCACTGTAAGATTACCACCTTTTCAACAACCTTCTCTGGGTAGGGAAGGTTGAAAACTGGATGAAAGTTGTCCAGTTTTATTGGCTTCCTAAGAGCAGTTCACTGCTTTATTTGAAGTTGGCAGAACTGTCCTCTTTTTCCAAAAGCATTCACCATGCAAGGATCCAATCACCTGTCATCTCCTGGGAAGCCTTGAGCAACCAGGAGGGACATGGATCTAAAACACAAGATCAGAGCTTAAAAGCCAAGGTTCCTGTACATTTCATTAGGACTAACAGGATTAATCTTTCCTTGTTAACTAAGCATAACTTAATTCTATGGGAACTGCACAGAAGAGATCCAGTTCAAAGCAAATGCAAGTGACTTAATCCAACAAATGTTTAGGACAATTCTCCCAGGGGACCTTTAAAACCTGACTTGATTCCTCTTTACGTAGAAAAGACTGGGTCACCCTAAACAGGCCTGCCTTTTTAAAATTTATAATAAAACAAGAACTGAAAAATAATACATTTTACTGCTCTTATCACCACAATGTAATCCTTAAGGATGTTTACCTGTATACTTGGTTGGATTCTCTTTGTTTTCCTCTAATAGTGCTCTTGGATCTCATATACCATTTCATTTCCCAGAACTCCTCTGAAAACCAAGAGGCCTCTACACAGATGCAATTTGATCCAAAGCCATAGTTACCTTCTCATTCCAAGAGGAGTCTAATGCAGTGATGGCTAACCTTTTTGGCATCGCGTGCCAAAAGCGGGGGGAGTAGGGGGGGCGCGTGCGTGTGTTCCCACACCCATAATTCAATGTGCCCGCTCCCCTGCGTGCAATCCCCCTGCGCTCCCCCGCTTTTGGTACGCGATGACACGGTGGGCCCAGTAGGCCCATTTTTCGCCCCCCCCAGGATCCAGAGCCTTTCTAGGAATCTGGGGAGGGTGAAAACAGCCTTCCCTAGCCCCCTAGAGGCCCTCTGGAGGCCAGAAACAGCCTGTTTCCTGACTTCCGGTGGGCCCAGAAGACCCAAAAATCAGCTGGCTGGCATGTGCATGCGCACCGGAGATGAGCTAGGGCAATGTTCACGTGCCCACTGATATGGCTTCATGTGCCACCTGTGGCACGTGTGCCATAGGTTTGCCATCATGGATCTAAGGTCTTAGTTGAACCATACAATAGCATGGGACAACTCTCTGTTTGAAATTCAACAGGGTCTATGAGGCACCTAGGGCAGGTTTGACAACGAAGTCTCCACCCCCCCCCCACCCTTGTGAGGGGTGAGGGCTGAAATCTAAAGTTAACAGGGAGTGATCTAACCAGGTCTTCCCAAAGTGAAAGTCTAATCAAACATCTAATTTCAGATCTGTAAAGCAAGGGAAAGGAATCTGCTCCTGCAATAAAGGATAACTTTATAACTAATATTTTCACAGTCAATTATTGTGGGATGATTTTTTTGGTCTTAATCAAACCAGAGAAATACACTATCTTTTTACATTTCAGTTTGCTATCTCCTCTCTGTAGAGGCATTATTATGCAATGCACAGTTTTAGCACTGACAAGAATGTTTGTTAAATTTAATTAAAGATATTAATTTTGCAAAGAACAAAAATCACTGAGCCGACTGCTTCTCTTTTTTTCCAGATCTCCCTTTGGAAAATTACCTTCATTAGCACCGATTCACTGAGCTTCTCCCTGTTGACAATTTTTATAGCGACCTTTTGACATGTTACACAATGAACTCCCAACTTCACAAGTCCTGCGGAAAAGAAAGAGAAAGAACATTGGTTAGAGGCATATTCACTTCTATGGCTGTTGACAACTGCATCTTATTCGAATCTCTTGGGTATACACACACACACATTCACACACTTTTATTGGCCCTTCTTCCTCACACAATAATGGATACATTTAAAATTCATCCTGCAGAAACAAAAGTGTAAGTGCCACATTTAATTTTTCCTACGGTTTATGGAATTCAGTTTTCCCTAATTTACTAACTAGATCAATCAGAATATTGGAATGTCTAAATTACAGTATTTGTGTCTACATACATTTTCTTAATCTATGATAAAATCTAGCAATAGGCAATAATATTGAAATGTCTAACAAAATGTCTAGTGCAGTGATGGCTAAACTTTTCGGCACTGAGTGCTGAAAAGGTTGCGGAGAAACGTTGCTCGTGCATGCACATGCTTGTCACGGCCACGCTCCGGAAAAGCCGAACTTCAAAGTTCTAGCGCACATGCATGTCCAATGATCAGCTGGCCGGCGCACATGCGCACACTGGTTTTTGGCACTGCTGTGCACACAAAGGACAGGTTGTGCATGCATGCGCAGAAACCCAGAAGACAAACAGGCAAGCCGTGGATGCCGAGTGACATGGCTTCGTGTGGCACTTTGGGCACGCGTGCCATAGGTTCGCCATCATGGGTCTAGTGCTTATTAAAGGTAAACTTGTGCATCATTATTTGAAAGCAAGTCATACGGAATTCAATCTGGCAGGACATTTTATTAAACAACTAAAGCTTAATTATGTAGGGAGAATCAGCTCATTCTTTATCTTGGTTTTCAAGAGCTCCAATTATCAACAAAATTGCATAATTATTTCCATCGTCCATAATTTGCAAGAAAGCCACCGTCTTAGCATATTGTATTTATCTTTTTAAGCCTACAGATGTCTTTCAAAAGAACAACCTAGCTAATTCAGGGCACCTAGATGCAGAGGAGTTGTTTAGAGATACAAAACACCAGTCTACATTGCCATTTTTTCCCCTGAAATATTCCATTGAATCAGTGTTCTCCTAAAACATAGGATAAATATTCAAATGGATTACTCATCTGGATTACTGCAATATGCTTTACATGACTACCCTTGAAATGCATCCAGAAGCTTCAACTGGTACAAGATGCAGCAGCAAGAGAAATCTTTGGGACCTGTTGAATGACCCATGTTCACTGTTACCTGCACCAAGTAACAGTTTGCTTCTAGGTGCAATTCAAGGTGTTGGTTATGACCTTTACAGTCCTCCATGGCATAGGTCTAGATTACTTGATGAACTATCTCATCCTGTTAGGACAAGCCCACCCTATACATGCTGGTAGAGGAAGCCTGCTGAAGATCCCATCGGTCAAGGAACTCCGACTGATGTGATCCAGGAGAAGAACCTTCTCTGTGGTAGTGCCAGCCCTCTGGAACATCCTGTCCCCTGGGATGAGGTTTCCCCCCATCCTCCTATCCTTCCACAAGGACCTGTGGAAGACCTGGCTTTGCAGGTTGACCTGGGGATCCAATAGGGAAGTACCTCACCGGAGGTGGCTACTAGACTAATTAACTGAACATACCTTTCTCCTGTGCTTCCTGCTCCCCCTCTGCCCATCTTTTTAAATTTCATATTATTATACTTCCGTTGTTTATTTTTATTGTTTATTTTTATTCCTTTGCTATTGTTATGTTTTCATATATTTTTTTTTCATTTTATTGTTGTAAATCGCCCAGTGTAGCCCCAAAGTGAAATGGGTGGCAAATAAAATTATCAAATAAATAAATAAATTTTTGTTTCCTCACAAATAGAAATGGATATTCTATTCTAGGGAAACTTTTAAAAAAAAACTCCTTAAAATATATCTATTCTCTCTTTTTTTTAACAAAAAAATCGTATTAAATCCTTGGATTATTAAGATTATTATTTTGTATAGGTAGGTGTCTAAGGCAATTTGAGAATTGTAGCCAGAATTTGAAGATAATGCCAATGAAGGAAGAGGAATAAATGCCAGGGATTTTTTTCTCTCTCCATACTCCAGTGTAGTTTCAGCTGTTCGAATAACAACTGCACTAATTCAGTGAGCAGAAAAGAACTAAGGCTCATCTGCAGGGGGCACTCATGAACGCTTTGAAATGCTGGAAGTGAGTTAGGTTATTATTTCTTTTTTTAATGCTGTTGCTTGAAAGCCCATAAAGACAACACTCTGTAACTCTGTTCATAACTGCACCCTCCCTGCAAAGCTGTCACTATAGGTAGGCAATTTTTGCTAGAGCTGAATTAGCAAAGACAGCGATTGTCAATTGTGGGAAATTCTGGAACTCAAATTCTGGTAGCTGTGCACATGATCCAGAACTTGACTCTTAGGACCAGGTCTTGATAAATCTCAAAGCAGGAACAAATCAAGTGGGAGAATGAAAAAAAAAACAACAACCAACCACCACCACCTCTCCTGAAGGATGTCTGCCTACTCTCCCATTCTATCAAGGTGGACACTCTTCGGGTCCCTTCTTTGAGACAATGCCATCTGAAGGGATCCAGGAGACACCCACTCTCTGGAAGGATCACCCCTCTCCTCCAGCACATAGAAAGACATTAAAATTTAGCTTCCAGCTGCCTGCAATTACTGCGAGTTCAATTCTCACCAGGCTCAAGGTTGACTCAGCCTTCCATCCTTTCTAAGGTAGGTAAAATGAGGACCCGGTTGTGGGGGCAATAAGATGACTTTGTATAAAATATACAAAATTATGAAGGCTATTGCTTAACGCATTGTAAGCTGCCCTGAGTCTCCGGAGAAGGGCGGCATATAAATAAATAAATAAATAATAATAAAAAAAAAACCTGCCTATTTCATTGGCTGTTGGGGCCAGGATAATGGGAGTCCCTGTGTGGAGGAAGGTAATAGATGATCTACTAAGGATTTGTCTTAACTTTAATTGAATTTATTTCTTTTTGTTTATTTCTTCTTCCTCTTCTTCTTTTCCTTCTTAGGCAAACCACCCAGAATTGCAGTTGTTCAAGCTGGAGGGGAGGGACAGAGAGAGGATATACATTTCTTACAAAAATAAACAACCCCATGCCCCAAACTGGATAATTTATTCTAGCGTCCATGTCAACTCAGCCCTTTTATCTTTCTCTCCCTGAAGACCTTTGTCTTCATTTCTATGTTGTGGAATAACCTTAAGAGTGCAACTTAGTATTTCAGCTGTTTAGGGTCCTGTTAGGGTGCATCAGTTAAAAAAAAAGAACATGATAATCTCTTAACAGAATTGCTTAGGAGTGGAAGTCTGTGACTATTTAGACTCAGAAGGGTTTTTGGTTCAGTGATGCAACTCTAGTCTGTCAAAACCGTTAACCATTATTGTTCAAATCAATAATCATTACTTAATTCTCAATGTATAACAATTGTGTTGCTTCTTTCCACAAACTTTCATTGTATTTATTTCTGTAAGACAATGGTTTTCAACCTTCCTAATGCTGTGACTCTTTAATACAGTTCCTCATGTTGTGGTGACCCCCAACCATAAAATTATTCCTAAAACCATCGAAAATATGTGTTTTCCTATGGTCTTAGGTAACCCCTGTGAAAGGGTCATTCGACCCCCAAAGGGGTCGCGACCCACAGGTTGAGAACCACTGCTGTAAGAGCAGCAGCTACTCTGTGAAGTCTTAAAATAGTCTGATATCATCACTTTGGAATACACAGTATATGAACTCTGAGATACCACACAGTTCCCCAATTCTATCAATATGTATCCTGGTTTTAAAATGTATTTCTTAGCTCCTTAATACAACAACACGTTATAGTTTCTTTTTAGAAACAATTTCTATATCAAATTTACAATATCAATATCAAATTTACTCGATGCTGAATGTTATCGTTTTGCAATTCAGGATTTCATTTTTAGTTCATTATAATGTTCACAAAATTATCAGGTCATTTCACTTAAATGTTTATTTTGACAGAAACTTACTTACTTACTTACTTACTTACTTACTTACTTAGTTTAATAAGAATAAAATTTCTAAATTGTTACTGCTTTCCCAGTTAGTATGTCTTGCTATAGAATAAATTGATCACCTGTCAGTTTTATGATTTCATTAACTCTATAAATTGAATTACAAATCACCAACACTAAGAACAGCATCATTCTGTTTGGAACATTCCCGATGTTATAATATTTAGTTCAATGGTTTCCAATCTCGGTAACTTTATGGTGTGTGGACTTCAACTCCCAGAATTCCCCAGGCAGCATTGTCCACATATCTAAAAGTTGTCAAAGTTGAAAAAGAGTGACTTAGATTGATTAACTCTTAATTTCTTTACATATCAACTACACCACTACTTTTTTTCTGATTAAAACCTAAATATCTTTTCTTTGTTACTCCCAAAAAACCTCCCTGACTTAATGATCTAGATGGCATTTCCTCCTGTCAGCTCCCACATACCCAAGAGCAAGGTTGCAGAAACATCTGTTGTCTGGGACAGAAAATATCTATGCGTCCCCTGTGCCAACATTAGCCTAGTCGACAAGTTTCCTTTGATCTCAAACACTGAGCTTCACTAGAAGCAGAGCTTATAATTTTAGGTCAGGGAAGAAAAGGTGGTGTGGGGGTGGGTGGGGGAGGACAGAACAACAAAAGTGAAGCTAACATCATCTTTTCATTTTTAATGAAAACCTGATGAAAGCTCTCGGGTGTTTTCTACCAAAAGAAATAAACCCCAAGATAGAAGAAAAGGAAAGATTGGCTCAAGAACAAAATAGCAGGAGGAAATATTCAGGAGATGCACCTGTTAATGGCACCCTGACAAATTCTATAGATGGTAAATACGCCTACACATAGATACTTAAAAAGATATAGGGCATTATTGGGAGGGAGTACACTCTGGAAGTTAATAAACAGATCCTACATATTCATTTATGGAAATCATTCCTGCAAAATAAGCATGCTTAAAGTTGTAACTTTTATTTTGTTTGCTGTGTAAATGCATTGAAGAAGAGGCATAATCTTTCAACATGAAGGCTAGTGAGCTGTCTCACATTCTGGAGGTAAATGCTGAAAGATAGACTAATACATCACAATTTCTTTCTTTTTATTCCCAACAGTCATATCAATTAATTCCTATATTGTACATCACATACAAACTCATGTTCCCCTTCTCACATTTTTTGGATCACCTAGACCAGTGATGGCTAACCTTTTCCGGACCGAGTGCCCACTGTGTGTGCGCGTGTCCCAATACCCAAAATGCAATGTGCGCATGGCCCCCGCACATATGCCCCACTCCCTGTGCATGCATGCACAGGCCCCCCCCACACATGCCCCACCCCTCACGTATGCACGGCAGTGACCTGAAGATCAGCTGGCTGGCAGGAGGTGCACGCGCATGCACAGCAGAGCTGAACTGGGGCAACAGCTCACGTGCCAGCAGAAAGGGCGCTGCGTGCCACCTCTGGCACGCATGCCATAGGTTCACCATTACGGACCTACACCAAGCCTCAAGTGAAACTATTTTTAAAAAATGTATATATATAAGTGGCTTTGGCTATCTGGTGATCCAAAACCTCTGGAATAGCTTTCTGACAGTCCTACATGAGTTGTTTGACAGTATGTGTATTTGTATATATATAAATAAGAGATGGAGAGAGAAGTCTTCTATAGCTCATAAAGGTTGGAACAAATCCAAGATTTGTAGGGAAGATGGAATTCATTTCTAAGTCAGTGATTCTCAACCTTTTTTTCACCATGGACCCCCTTTAAATACCTTTTGTGGCCATGGACCACCAAGACTTAATATTTAAATCATTACATTTCTTCAAGATCTCCTTCGTAGATCCCCTGTGATGACATCTCGCCCCCCCCCCCCGCGCCCCGGAGTCCAGAGACGGGTTGAGAACCACTGATTTAAGTTATCACACTGGAAAAGGCTGCCTACAGGATCTATTACATCATTCTCAATCCACATATATAAAGCTGCCAGATAATACCACATAGTCATAGATGGTGAAATAAGCTTCCTGTCACTATAGGGAATACTTTCAGAAAATATTCTCCAAATTTATGCTAACAAGGAACCGAATTTCAGCACTTAATGACTTAAACTCTCTCATTGTATATGGATAATAATGTTTACTTACTTGCCTCCAAGGGACTCTACAAGGATTGATTAATTCTCATAAAGAATTTTGAGAAGGAATATTAAATCTGATGTTAAAGCAAGCATTATTACAACATTACAACAGAATTTAATATAGGGAAGAAAATTAAGGAATGATAATATGCTTTAACACTACTGTTTTGTCTGAACATTCAGCAATATACCATATTTATCCTCTGGGTTAACTGTTATCCTTTTTATAAATTTAAAATCATTATAGCCATAGAAATCAAGAATTCCATTGTACATTAAAACCAATAGGATGAACTACTTTTGTCTTCTAATTAAGACAATGTTTGTTTGCTTAAAGGAACTGTTAGCTATAATTATTGTGCATGAGATTATAGCCTGTTATCAAGTGATACCCAAAATATATGTTGTTGTTTCTAACTGTACACAAAGATAGATCAAATTTCTTTAATGGACTAATGAAAGTGTTCCACATTTTAATGAGGCAATTTTAACCACTGGCTCATCAATGCTAATATAACAGGCTGTTCATGGGAATGTTTGCAATAATTGTTCTTAAGCTGAATATCAACTTTAATTACAGACTTATCTAACCAAGCATTGTGGTGCCTTACTGGAATCCTTACATACTCTGCCGAAATTGAAAACAATAGATAGATAAAGCAGAGGAATCAATGTCCTTCAGTTAATTCCTTTTCCATTGCAGGTGTAGGTACACATGTGCAAGCTCTCTTCACTTACCACCCTTCACTCTAGAAAACACAGACACAATTCAAGCTGATTTTAGACTTAACAGCTTGGTTAAAAGCAACCCAAAAGACTTCCTTCAGTGTCATGGAAGGACAAAAGAGGTAATTCTACGATTACTTATAGCTAGTTATTGAAACCAAACCAATCCTTCACAGTTGCTTACCCAAAAGCAATCTAGACAGGGACAAAACAAAACCCAACAACAACAGGACATTGGGAGGAAATCAGTGGTGAAATTCAATTTTTTTTACTACTGGTTCTGTGGGCATGGCTTGGTGGGCATGGCAGGGGAAAGATACTGCAAAATCTCCATTCCCACCCCACTCCAGGGGAAGGATACTGCAAAATCCCCATTCCCTTCCCCACTCCTGGGGAAGGGTATTGCAAAATCTCCATTCCCACCCTACTCTGGGGCCAGCCAGAGGTGGTATGTGGCAGTTCTCCGAACTACTCAAAATTTCCACTACCGGTTCTTCAGAACCTGTCAGAACCTGCTGGATTTCACCCCTGGAGGAAATGAACTATTGTGGCAATAGCATATACAGTACATCTGGCTTTTGGCAAAACCAAGCTCCTGTGGGGGAGAGAAAATTATGCCCTCACTGTCAGACAGGAAGAATCAGGACCACATATTAAGTTCCAGTTAAACTGATTTATTGCTCATGCCTATAAAGAAGAATCAAATCAGTTAACAGTCAGCAATAAATTGGTGCTAGTTAAGAGTTAATCGACTTGGATCGCATGTGGAAACATAACAACTCCAGGCTAATTCCTCTCTTGACTCCACCTCCAGACTCTCCTTCTCTTATCCTTTCTCCCTCAAACCTCTTGTTCTGATCACTTCTTCTTCTGATGATATATAGACTATATTTCAAGTTTCAATATTTTTTGTGCCAGATATATATAGAAGCAATACAAAAAAATATGTATGTTCCTGAGTGTATAATATTGCATTGATTGTATATATTTTCAAGTGCCTCTTTAAAGAAAATAAAGACTCTGAAAATGTAATAAATATCAGTGTGGCAGCTATATCAGTAGCCAGTCTTCTTGGTACATGCTTTGGGTAGGAATCAGGGGTGGGTTCTACTTACCACCGGATCGCAACGGGATTGCGTTTATGCTTCTGCACATGTACAGCTCGCTGATGATGATATCCGGGACAGTGGGCGGGGCTTCCCACCAGTTTTACTACCAGTTCTTGCGAACCGGTTCAAACCAGGGGCAACCCACCACTGGTAGGGATCATTTCTTTCCAAAGGGCGAAGTCTTCACTAGCCTTTGGAAGGCTAGAAGAAGCAGGGCCACCTTTGCCTTGAATAAGCAAGGCACATATTCCAAAATAGGGAATATTCCTACAGAGAATGGCTGGTTTTGAGATCTGTCCCAACATATTTTGTGATAGGAGAGGACCTTCACTAGATGCTCCTGAGTTCTCTAGGTGGGTAGACAGAATTTACCTGGGAAATGTAATATCTTAGATACTCAGACCCCAATCTGAGTACAAGTACTTTGTGGATAGTGAACAGCATCTTTTACTGAAAGTAGAAACTGTAGTAACCCATGCAGTTGCTCTTACAGCAGTGTAACAGGGCACTATTGAAACTGCTCAATAAACATAAAAGCTGCTACATTTTCTGTGAACTGCAGTTTCTGGGTGAACTTCAAGGACAGCCTTTTGAGGGGAAAACGGGAGCTACATTTCTGCACTTACATAAAGGAAGAGGATTTCATAAAAGTCCCTGGCATGGAAGGCTATGAAAAGCTATGAAAGGGTTGAAAAATTCTGAGTTAGCACAAAATAATACATCTGATTCGGTTGAACCCTGGCAAGACTGTGAGGCTTTCGATCAGAGGTGGGTTTCAGCAGGTTCGGACCAGTTCTGGAGAACCGGTAGCAGAAATTTTCAGTAGTTTGGAGAACCGGTAGTAAAAATGCTGACTGGCCTCACTCCCATCTATTCTCTGCCTCCCAAGTCCCAGCTGATGGGGAGGAAATGGGGATTTTGCAGTAACCTTCCCCTTGAGTGGGGTGGGAATGGAGATTTTACAGTATCCTTCCCCTGCCACGCCCACCATGCCACGCCCACCAAGCCATGCCACATCTACCAAGCTACACCTACAGAACCAGTGGTAAAAATTTTTGAACCCACCACTGCTTTGGATGCATGGAGTGTCAAGATCGGGGACTTCAACATCTTTAGTTCTGGATGGGGTTGGCACTACCTCAGACAGACCAGGTCCACAACTTCTGCTTGAACAGAAGTCGCGGCTAAGAGAGCTTTTGCACACAAAACTAGTTGCAACCTTTCCTAGTTCAGGAATCCCTGTGCTCAATCACAGATTGTCCCTGTGCTCAATCAGTCATCTCATCTCATGTCTGGACTATTCCTTGAAGTAGTCCATGCTCCTTGAAGAGCATTAGGAAGCTACAGCTAAATACATCTGCTATACAAAAAAACAAGAGTAAGTTATAAGAAAAGGAGATCATGCATGTTAACTAAGCACTGCAGGATATTGTTATTTTTAGTGAAGTTATTGTTATTAAGGTAAAGGTAAATGTTCCCCTTGCACATATGTGCTAGTAATTCCCAACTCTAGGGGGCGGTGCTCATCTCCGTTTCAAAGCCGAAGATCCAGCACTGTCCAAAGATGTCTCCGTGGTCATATGGCCGGCATGACTAAATGCCAAAGGCGCACGGAACACTATTACCTTCGCTGTTTTTCTACTTGCATTTTTTACGTGCTTTCGAACTGCTAGGTTGGCAGAAGCTGTGACAAGTAATGGGAGGTCACCCCATTACGCGGCATTAAGGATTCGAACCACTGAACTGCCGACCTTTCAATTGACAAGCTCAAAGTCTTAGCCACTGAGCCACCGCGTCCCTTATATCCCTCATTGTTATTGCCACAATGCAATGTTATTGCATTGTTAGTGCAAATTGTTTTTTAAAATATATATATATACTCCTGGAGGAACCTATAATTTTTATTCACACTGGACCAGCTTTAGCCTCCGAGACAAAAACTGCACAGCTCTTATCAGAAGTGAGTTCCACGATGAAGTCCTGTCTACCCACCCTAATCACTAAAGAATGGAGGAATCAAAGTCTATCTGTAGGGTATTTTTTTTCAAGCCTCATTAATCCATCCTCTCAGGTAGAAGAGAGGTGATAGGAGACAAGAGAGAACCCCCTGACTGTCTTTCTTTGGTAAGCTATCTTTGAGAAACATGCAAGTGTAATTAGGTCGCATCTGTATAACAAGCCCTGCTGTGCTTGCCTTGGTCTAGTGATCAACTGAAAAGGATTGATGCAGTGCAAAAGAAAAGCGGGAAAAAAATCATGGGAGAAAGGACACACCAGGGAGATTACACCTCTCATTTCCTTTTAATTGATGTTTCAGTCCTGTTCACTTGCTCTGTATTAATTTACACCCTCCCCTCCTTTACCTACTCCCACGTCTGCCTTTGAGGTTTTTTCAATCAGGCAGAACCAAGGTAACTTTCTTCCTTGAGTAGGGATTTCCTGTAGCACATTTCTGTTTTGCACTTTGCACTTGGTGGATGCCGATACAATCATTTGCATTCATTCTTCATTAGCCTTATTTTGATTAGAAGGATCTCAATGGCTGAAATGGTGCTTGACCTCAAACTGTGCACAATCAGCATATGGCCCTCCTCTATATAAGTATTTTAACAGAAATGTGGAGAAAAGTATTATGACAGCCAAATCCAGAATCATTGTCAGTGGAGAAGAAATATATATATATATATATATATCAGGTTTTCGCGGGCGTTTGTATGTAGGTCTTTGGTTATTCGGGTCTTCTCCCACGTAAAATTGGAAGTGTCTTGGCGACGTTTCGACGAAGTCTCATTCGTCATCTTCAGGCTGGTGTTCTCGGCTTCGTGCTTCCAGGAGCAATGTGAGATCGCAGCTGTCTCTTCCTTTTAACTGCTAGTGGGGGTGTGAGCTGATTGGGTGGGAACTTGGCTGTGTTCTGATTGGGTGGAGGTGTGTTCTGATTGGTTAGGGGCTTGGCTGTGCTCTGATTGGAGGGGGGTTGGTTGTGCTCTGATTGGCTGGGGGTGTGTTCTGTTTGGGTGGGGGCTTGGTTGTGCTCAGCTTAGTCTGAGTTGCAGAGGGATTTGAGCTGGTGAGCTGCGTTGTTGTTGTTTGGCTTCGTGTTTGTGGCCGTGCGAGCTCTTCATGGTGGGTGTCAGTCTGCTTCATGTATGGATTGGAGGGGTTTAAAGTGGCTAATGATGCAGCTGCGTCATTGATGCAAGGCTTCTGGTCCTTGGTCGTGGCTCATTCTCAGTGTGGGTTTGAGTCTGCTTTCTGCGTGGATGTGTGGTGGTGACATCAAGTGTGGCACTCGTGAGTGTGGGTCTGGTGTCATTCGTCGTGTTAGGGACTCGTTTGTCAATAAGGGTGGGTTTCCAAATGGCTGGTAGGCGGGAGGTATCGTCTCGTTTGTTCATGCTGTGTGGGCGTTTTTCTATCTCGATGGCTTCTCTGATTATTCTGTTGTTAAAGTGTTCAGTTTTGGCGATAGTTCTGGTCTTTTTAAAGTCAATATCATGTCCTGTGGCTTTAAGGTGTTGGACCAGGGAAGAAGTTGGTTCCTCTTTTCTGACTGAGTTCTTGTGTTCTTCTATGCGTGCACTTATTCGTCTGTTGGTTTGTCCGATGTATGTGGTGGGGCAGGCGGTGCATGGGATTTCATATACTCCTTGATTTTCTAACTCAATTTTGTCTTTGGGGTTCCTTAGGATGGTGGATATTTTTCGGTTTGTGCAGAATGCTGTCTTGATGTTATGTTTGTGGAGGATTTTGCTTATTCTGTCTGTGGTGCCTTTTATGTATGGGAGGAGGGCTTTGCCGTTTTCTTGCTCTCTGTCTTGGATTTTAGTGGGGGTTTCTTTTTGGATTAGGTTGGTGATCTTATTTCTTTGGAATCCATTGGATGTTAGTACGTTAGTGAGAGTGTGTAGTTCGGTTTTTAGGTGTTGTTCGTCAGCTAAGCGTTTTGTTCTGGAAATGAGTGTCTTGGCTACAGAGTTGATCTGGGCAGGGTGGTGGTGTGAGAGTGCGTGCAGATAGCGGTTTGTGTGTGTTTTCTTCTGGTAGATAGTGTGTCCTAGGGAGCCATTGGATTTTCTGTAGACTAAGACATCCAGGAAGGGAAGTTGGTTGTTCGCTTCTGTTTCCATGGTGAACTGTATTTTGGGGTGTAGGCTGTTGAGGTGTGTGAGGAAGTTGTCCAGTTTTTCTTTCCCATGTGGCCAGATTATGAAGGTGTCGTCCACATATCTGAGCCAGAGTTTAGGTTTGTGATCAGATTTTTCTAGAGCTTGGGTTTCAAAGTATTCCATATAGAGGTTGGCAATATATATAATCTTCTCCACTGACAATGATATATATATATATATATATATATATATATATATATATATATATATATATATATATATATATCAGGGGTGAAATCCAGCAGGTTCTGGAGAACCAGAACCAGAACCTGGTGGCTCAGCAGACTAAAAGCATTGTGATTAACACCAGCTGTCCGCAATTACTGTAAGTTCGAATCTCACCAGGCTCAAGGTTGACTCAGCCTTCCATCCTTTCTAAGGTAGGTAAAATGAGGCCCCAGTTTGTGGGGGCAATAAGCTGATTTTGTATAAATATACAAAAGTATGAAGGCCATTGCTTAACGCATTGTAAGCCGCCCTGAGTCTCCGGAGAAGGGTGGCATATAAATTAAATTTAAAAAAAAAACGGTAGCAGAAATTTTGAGTAGTTCGGAGAATTGGTAGCGGAAATTTTGAGTAGCTCGGAGCCTTCTTGGCCGCAGAATATTTTCTGCCCTATGTCCCTTGACTGCTGAAAAACAGAAGCTGGCTGTTGGGGCTGAGTCTGTGTTGTCTGCATCTCAAATTGAAGCACAAATGGTTCCTGTAGTCTGCCATTTTTCTAGAAATCTGTTCATACTCCATTTGAAGGCTGCTCATCCCAAAGTGCATAACTAAATGTCAATGGAGACTCTCAGTCATCCAGGTCATAGTTGTCCCAAAAGTGCTTTTTTTCAGGAGGCAACTGGACTTTTTTGTTTTTCTTTGAAGACATTTAGCTTCTCATCCAAGAAGTTTCTTCAGCTCTGACTGGATGGTGGGAAATGGAATATTTTTGTGCAGCCAAGAAGCCTCCATAGCAGGGGTGAAATGCTCCCGGTTCGGACTGGCTCAGGCAAGTAGGTAGCAATGATGGCCGGTGGTTCAGAGAACCGGTAGCAATGGCAGCTGGAGGCTCCGCCCACCCGCCCACCCACCCCATTTCCCGGAGTCGGAGAATGCACCATTCCCCGACTCCGGCCTTGCTGTGGAGCTGCTGCCTGCTCGCCCTTTGCCATGCAGCTCTGCCTACTCGCCCCATTCCCCGACTCCTACTGCTCACCTTTCTCCCGCGGCTGATTGTCAGGGAAGGCAAGCAGCCAAAAGTTACTGGAGTCGCTCACTCTCCTTCTTGAATGAGCTGCTCTGGTCCATGCGCCGGCTGCGCAAGCGCACACCGTTTATTTAATTCACTCATCAGCGGCAGGTTGGGTGTGCGCTTGTGCAGCCAGCGCGTGGACCAGAGCAGCTCATTCAAGAAGGAGAGTGAGCAACTCCGGTAACTTTCGGCCACTTGCCTTCCCTGACAGCCAGCCGCGGGAGAAAGTGAGCATTAAGAGTCGGGGAATGGGGCAGGTGGGCGGGGCCGTGTGGCAAAGGGCACGCAGGCAGTGGCTCCACGGCAAGGACGAAGTCTGGGAATGGGGTGGATGGGCGGAGACGCGGGAGAAAGGTAAGGACACGCCGGCAGAATAGAAATTTAAAAAGTTTTCCTACTGGGTTTTGTGGGCATGGCTTGGTGGGAGGGGGTCTTGTGACTGAGTGGGCATGTCACGCCCACTCAGTCACAGGACACCTCCCCCCACCAAGCCATGCCCACAGAACCAGTAGGAAAAATTTTAGATTTCACCTCTGCTCCATAGACATTTGAGAAGCAACAAAAGATTAACACAGAGTACCTAAGTATTAACAGAATAACATAGTTGGAAGGAATCCTGGAGGCCCACGCCCCATAAGGGGGCAATTTGATTTTTAATGGGGGCAATTTGAACCTTGTTTCAACCAAGTTAATGGCCTTTTAGGCTTCCTCCACGTGAGTAGAGTTCACTTTTTGAGTAAAGTAAGAATTATATGTCACAGGGAGAGCATCAGGATTTTAGAGATGGTTAGGTGGGGCAGGGCCAAAAAAAGGTTGGGAACCACTGCTCTAAAGCATTTCAGACCAATGGCTATCTAATCTTTTCTTAAAATGGCTGTCCAATCTCTTCTGTAATGATGGAGTACCCACAGAATCTGTAGCCTGATGAACTGTTCTCCATGTCAGGAAATTTCTCCTTCGTTCTAAGTTGGTTCTCTTCTTGATAAATTAACTTCTGTTACTTATCGACTGAATGTGGCCTTACTTTTTGTATCATTGTATAGGTTCTTGCCTATATCCAGGCATATTAAAAAGCTGGTTTTAGCATTCATATTCAGAGCTAACTACATCTCCATCCTCTTCAACATAAAGCTTCTTCAGTGTAAAGTCTTCTTGAAGGTCTTCCTTAAAATTTCTGGAGCTTTGAGCATAAACAGCATCTCAAATAGGCCTTTGCAACTGTTTGCAGTTGACTTCAGAATGTTCTTCTTAAGAAGGTTTGCCTAGTTTCCAGACTGAATTATATTCAGTACTGAGTAAAAAAAAAAAAAATTAAAAGCAACCCCCCTACATATTATTTAGATTTTCTATTTCAAGTAGCTTTTTGCCTCAGGGTATCAGTAGTTTGCCATTTTATAGTTTCTTATTATTAGGTAATCTTTTCATGTATTGTCAAGTATTCAAATAGCTCAATTGTGAATTTGAAAAACAAATTATAAATACTCCAGAAATAATGAAGTAACTAAATGGTAGCCAGCAGTCTTTGGACATGTGTAAATAAATAACCACTACAATATTTGAGAACACAAGGGAAACAGAATAGAAAAAAAATGAAACAAGCAAGTCTACTTAGAGGGAAGAATTTAATTATTTCCTACATATTGCTTTAATTTACATAACTAGTGTAATTCAATTATTTATTTATTATATGTTTCATCTGCTAAATACTTAAAATGTTCTGGGTAGATTGCAAAATGGTTTCAAACAGCCAAACAACAAAGCCAATAAAGCAACAAATTACATCATAAACAGCACTGGAGAAAAGGCAAAAAGAGAAATAGAGAAACGGTACTACCTACTTTGGGTGGCACGATGGCTCAGTGGTTAAGGTGCTTGGCTTGTCAGCTAGAAAGCCGGCAGCCCAGATTCGAGACCCAAGTGTCACACGATATGGAGAGCTCACAGGCTCGCCCTATCTCATGCCAATCTAGCAGTTCGAAAGCATGCAAATGTGAGTAGATAAATAGGTACCACTTCAATGGGAAGGTAACAGAGCTCCATGACGACATGCTAGCCACATCACCGCAGAAATGTCTTCGAACAGCACTGGCTCAATGGCCTTGAAATGGAGATTAGCACTACCCCCTATAGTTGGCAATGACTAGTGGAGTAAAATCTGCAGGGACTCTTTTACCTTTTACTATCTACTTTACTCTGGACATTAATAATAAAAGATAAATACAGCAATGCTGAAGAGGCGATTACCAGAACCAGAGAAAGGCTATAACAAATATATATCACTAAGGACTCCCACAACTGAAAAGGCATGGTATAGGGCTAACCTTTTCCGTACTGAGTGCCCAAAGCACGTGCAAATGTGCGCGCACAAATGCACATGCACATGCCCAAACCCCCCAAATTTAATCCATGTGCGGCCCCCGTGCATGACCCCGCACCCTGTGCATGTGCCCCCTGCACGCCCCATGCCCCCCACATATGTGCAGCAGAGACCAGCTGGCTAGCAGGAGGTGTGCGCACATGTGCACTGTAGCTGAATGGGGCAACAGCTCATGTGCCATCAGAGAGGGCAGTGCGTGCCACTTCTAGCATGCATGCCATAGGTTCACCATCACGGACCTAAGGCAACCTTGGCTATTTTAAGATGAGTGGACTTCAACTCCCAGCATACCACAACCGGCAAGAAAATTGAAATGGGTGCAGAAGGCGAAGCTCTGTATATACAGTTCCTATTCTCCATTTTCTCCAATTTTAATATGATGAATAGAAGTTCTGAAGGAGGTTTCTATTGGAATACTAGTGGAACTCTTAGGCAGAAGTTGCCCTGGTGAATGAAGACTGAAGAATCTTTTCCTTCTGTTCAAGTAAATGCAAGCAGAACTACAGCCGTAACATTCAATATGCAAGCCTAGAATTGCAAAGCCATAGGCAGGGAAAAGCTGAAATTTTAAGCTCAGTCGTAACACTTGAAGAGCACTTAAAATTCCCCAGTATTCTGAATATGTCAAATTTCATGCCTCTAATTCATTTTATTTAGTATATAATTGGATTCTCTGGCTGAAAGCCAGCATGCTGTGGTGATTAAGGTGATAGCTTAGGAGTGGAGAGGCTCAGATGCTAGTCTACCTTTAGGCATAGAGACTAGCTAGATGACCCTGGATCAATCACCCCCTCTCAGCCGAAATCAGCATCAAGCTACAAGACAAGCCAGCTGAAAACCAAAACTCCTTGTAGCAACATGTATGGCAAGCCCAGTGCAAAACAACCCAATTCTGCAGCAAAGTAGGACAAATGCTCAGAAACAGAACAACTTAAATTTGCTTGCCATTCTATTAAATCTGATTGTTTAATCACAGTACAGGAACTGAGTACTATACAGTCTAGCCACAAAAGAGCATCTGACCAACTTTGGCTGATTTAAAAAATGGTTGGTGGTTGGACAGGGATAAGCAAAAGAACATAAGGCTGAAGACTACACTTGGAAGGCAAAACAAAAATAGAGAGAAGAAAGCAGCAGTACTGTATTTTTTGGAATATACGACGGACATTCCCCCCCCCCCAAAAGAGGCTGAAAATTTGGGTGCGTCTTATACTCTGAATGTAGCTTTTTTTAAGCTTTTTTTTCAGCCCTAAAGAGGCACTAATGAGACACTAGCAAGTGAAGGGATCTCCATGCTTTGCTCCAACTCTCAACTGTTCTTTAGAAGCTTTTCTTCAGCCCTAACTAGGCGCTAGCCGAGTGAAGCAATCTCCCCCCCACCCTCGTTTTGCCTGCTTTTCTCATTGCTTCCTCTCAGCTGTGCCTTAGAAGCTGTTTTTTATCCCCAAGCAAGGGATAAAAAACCAGCAAACTAATGTGCTGAAGCTGACCAGACTAAGGACGCTAGCCAGATGAATACCTGGTAGGCAGATATATTTTTTTTCCTATTTTCCTCCCCAAAAACTAAACTGCGTCTTATACTCCGGTGCGTCTTATACTCCGAAAATAGTAAACAGAGAGTGTAGTAATAATAACAACCTATGGGTATTTAAAAAAAAAAGTTTTATAACTCTTCTATGTCAGTTATTTCTAAAATGTAGCAAGATTAATGTCATTAGAGGAAAAGTTTTATCTAGATTTAGGATATACCCACACCAGTGGTGGGTTCCTCCCGGTTTGGCCCAGTTCCGCCAAGCCAGTAGCGGTGATGATATGACATCACCGAACCAGTTCTGCCCCCCCGCCCCCTGCCCCTTCACCCACCCCCTGCGTTATTCTTACCTTTTATTTGGCCCCACCCCCAATCTATTGCTGCCTGCTGAGTCCTAGCTGATAGGCTAGAGGGAAAAAAACTGTTTAAACTCTTGCCATGGGGCTTCAAAGGGCCGCCTTACAGCTGATCAGTGTTAAAAGAAAACAAATGGGTAGACCGGTGCCTGCAAAAATAAATGGGTAGACCAGTGCCTGCAAAAATAAATGGGTAGATCAGTGCCTGCAAAAATAAATGGGTAGATCGGTACAGCTCTGCAAGCAGTTAAAAGCCTGGTAGACCAGTACCTCTGCTAAATCCTAAATAATTGTCACATGACCATCAAAATAAGCCACGCCCACAGAACTGGTAGTAAAAAAATTTAGAACCCACCCCTGACCCACACGCAAGTGAAACACGCTTTGTGGTTTTAGTTGCGATAACTTTAATAAAGACACCAATAGGATTCTTTTCGAGAACAAGCCTCCAGTTAATATCAGTTCACTCCATGCCCTCCTGACCCTCTTAATCTGCTAGAGCACTAACAGAGTTTCCACCAGCTGCTGGGTTTTCAAAATTCACCCAAGAGAGACATCGGGGTCACCATGCCTATACCTGAATAAAATACAAAATGATATAGTAAGGATATAGCTTTGGATTCCAACATTTCGGATGCTCAAAGATACAGCATTCAACGGATACATCTCCAATGCAGCTCACAGAATTTAGCACAGCAATGGTCTGTGCTAAAGGGAGATAGATTAACCACTGAGCAGCATAAGAGACTTGTTTGAGCCTTTAAGCAGTGGGGGGAAGAAGGATTAAATTATAATAATAGCCTTAGGTTGGAAGGCTTTCTGAAATTTCATGGATATTTAGAGCAACCTCTGAAATTTAGACCTTTGGCCTAATAGAAATTGAGATTGTTGCAGGAAGGGGGAAAATGCTCATTACAATGGGTGAATGTTCTTTCTGGTTTTCTGGCATGAATCTCTTTCTTTTTAAGTATTTGTGCTACCTTTTTTCTGCCTATGATTCTGTCATCTCTCCATGCGATGTCAGCACTGCGTAATGTTTTGTATGATATAGCACTGTTCTTTAATTTGCATATTTAATAGTGCATCTCTACCTCTTTCAGCTAAATAGAAGTTTGGAACAGTAATTGTGCCTGAGGTAAAAATAACAACAACAACAACAAATTCTCCATTCCAAGGAGTTTGCAGGTCAATCGCCCCAAAATTACTGAAGAAGCAAATTGTTTTCCTAGGAGAAGAATAGAAGAGGGTGAAGAAGACACCCTGTTGCTGGATTTTTCTTCTGTTTGGCCTGCCTTATTGGACAGCTTAAAGTAGATGGCCCTGATCATGCCATTTTTTTGTACAGCAGTTAAAAGATTTATACTGTATCGTCACTCTTCTTCAAACCACAATTCTAGGTGGCTTACAATAGTTTTCCCTTGGACAATGGGTCAAGAGTTTAGGTAAGCCCAATCTCAGAAGGTTTACATGTAGACATCTGAGCTATCTTAGGCATGGTATGTTTTTAATTTTTGTTCTGGCGATTCTGTTCTTTTTAACATTATGTTAGCCACTCAAGAGTTATATGGTGAGTGAGTAGACATGCACAGTGAATGAATGAATGAATGAATGAATGAATGAATGAATGAATGAATGAGGAAGCTAGGTCTGAAGCAATTCCTTTCCTTCAGACAAATTCCATGGGAAGCTGAAGTTCAGATGTGGGTGTCAAACTTCACACCAGAGTCATGGGCTAACTGAAGGTCTTGAATGATTTATATGCCGCCCTTCTCCGGAGACTCAGGGCGGCTTACAGTGTGTTAAGCAATAGCCTTCATACTTTTGTATATTTTATACAAAGTCAGCTTATTGCCCCCACAATCCGGGTCCTCATTTTACCTACCTTAGAAAGGATGGAAGGCTGAGTCAACCTTGAGCCTGGTGAGATTTGAACTTGCAGTAATTACAGGCAGCTGAAGTTAATAACAGTGCTTTAGTCTGCTGCGCCATCAGGGCTCAGCATTTTAGTTTTCTTTAATAATTTATTTCAAGGCAGCGTAAGGATGGGGTCAAAAAGAACAATGCTTAACTGAAAGGAACTTTGAATCTTATGAGCCTTAGTGGCGCAGTGGTTAGAATGCAGTATTGAAAACTAATCCAGGAGTTCGATCCTCACCAGCTCAAGGTTGATTCAGCCTTCCATCTTTCCGAGATCAGTAAAATGAAGACAATATGCTGACTCTGTAAACCATTTAGAGAGGGCTGTAAAGCAGTAATAGCCACAGCCCAGTTCCAGCACATAATTCTGACTGACAGCCAAGAACTGCCAATCTTGGCTCTAGAAGAGGGGCAGTCTATTTGGTATATTTGGTATATATATATGGAAACATTATGCAAAGTCCAAGTTCTCTGAAAAAGGCTCTAATGTTGGAAAAGATAGAAGGAAAGAAAAAAAGAGGCTGACCAGCAGCAAGGTGGATGACTCAGTTAGAGGGATTAGAAGATTGGAAGATCAGGTTAGGTCTGTCTGTCTATGTTGTTGTCAGGAGTGGAAAATGACTTGATGGGACATAATCCAATCACCAGCTTTAAGCAATCCAAGCCAAGGTTTGGCATAATTGCTTAACAGAATGCTTTTTGTCCACCAGTGCCTAGAATGAGGGAGCAGAGCAACCAAACTTCCTTAAGACTTTGCCTTGCTAGATTTCTTATCACACCCACCATACAGTAACTGAGTCTGCTACGTATCATCCAGAAATAATTCAACCAGAAATCTGAGGAAAAAAATTACTATTCCTTAGATACTGAATCACATTGATTACAGTTATAGCCAGCCATTAACTCACTAGAGAACATCACACAGGAAAGGGTCCCCAAACTCCTCACCTGGATATTCACCAAATGGAAGAAGCCCCCATGTGGCTTATTTTTCTAGACTCTCAAGCAGCACCCGAGGGATAGTCACAATAAATGAGACCTCTTGTGTTTACCTACAAGTGTCTCCATATCCTTATTTCACTTTCATTGTATAGAGTCGCTGTAATTTCCATCCTCAGCAATGTTCTTAGAACCTTCTAATTTTCATAAAAGCCAGTGATGGAAGGTCCCAGTCACTGATCTAGCTAGATCAGTCAGAGAAAGCAAGGATTTGATGCCTGAGTTCCCATTGTTTCCTATAGGAGGAACAGCCAAAATGTGGAAGATTTGTCTTGACAGAACACCAAATGTTTGTCCCATTTCAAGTTTTATTCTGTTGGAACACATTTAACCTTGTAGCATTCTCACAAAACATGGGCCAGACTATTCTCAGCTTATAATACATTTTCTGTTTTGTGCATATCTCTTGATATAACACAAAAGGCAGTTTAGTGTAGAGATTAAGGTGACGGCCTAGAAAGCAGAAGACCATGGGCTCTAGTCCTATTTTAGGCATGAAAGCCAACTGGGTGACTTTGGACCGGTCACTCTCTCTCAGCCCAACCCACTTCACAGGGTTGTTATTGTGGGGAAAACAGGAAGAGGAAGGGGCATTATGTATGTTCGCCCCCTTGAGTTACTTATAAAGTAGAAAAGGAGGGAAAAATAAAAATAGACTCTCTAAGTCACAACTCCTCTGATAAAAAACAAGCAAGGAGCTTAGTCAAATCCTTCACTTTCTCCATCATTTTTCACTTACTTGTTCTTTTCTCTTCCTGTTCATTTTCTATTAGCAAAGTGTGAGCCAAGTGAGAAAAACACACAAATAGCATCCTATTTTTGAGATGAGCCATGGTGGCACAGTGGTTAGAGTGCAGTATTGCAGGCTACTTCTGCTGCCTGCCGGCTGCCTGCAATTTGGCAGTTCGAATCTCACCAGGCTCAAGGTTGACTCAGCCTTCCATCTTTCCGAGGTGGGTTAATTGAGGACCCAGATTGTTGGAGGCAATATGCTGACTCTATAAAATTGCTTAGAGAGGGCTATAAAGCACTGTGAAGCGGTATATAAGTCTAAATGCTATTGCTATTGCTAATGCTATTTCTGCATTCTATCATGAGGGGCGGGGGGGATCCCCATCATAGCAAAAGCAACCATTAGCTGTGATTGTAGAAACTGAGCATCTGAATCTGGACCACGGTGTGAAAGCAAGAAGGCTCTTATTTCCCTGTGCAACGGTTGCAGTGGACAGGCACTCGACAATTGCTCCAAAAACAGGGCCGCCAATGTCACTACTGGATACTTCTCTCCATAACAGAGTGAAACATATTTGTTGCAATCACAACAATAAAAATTAAACTTCCTAATCACACTGTACTGTATGTATGTCGTGCATTATTTATTCCTTTTCCTTTAAAAACAAAACAAAACAAAACAAAACAAAACGGGAGGGTAGCAGGATACATAAGATGCAATAATATTTCTCATGTATTTCATTTCATTTGCCTCTAAGAAAACGCAAACCTCTGAGTGCATTTGACAACCTCACATTTTCACTTTGCCCCAATCTGTTTTTGCTTCATTCCCTGGTTTTCAGCCCTTCTAGTTACTTATCTCTCTGGGCACTTGTTTTATCTTTTATTTGCAATTGACCTCTGTTTACCCCTTCAATTACAACATTATCTCAGCTTGATTAACTTGCTAGAAAGGCTCCTACAAAACATTCAAGTCCTGCTTTTCTCCCTGAGGAATGTGTCTGCAGGGGAGACGCTCTGCAGAGACAGAGGTTGCTTTACAAACCCAGCAGCTGCGAAGTTTCGACTCACATTTTACTGCAAAGATGATCCCATATCTTCCCCATCACGGGATTCCCTGCAGTACCAAAAAAGTTTTCCCCTCAAATTATATTATTACACTTAGGCTCAAATCCAAATAACTTCATAGCTGAACAGAAGTGAGAATCTGAACTGGACTTTATTAAATAAAGATGGAAAAGGAAAAAAGGAGGAGAGGGAGAAACCTAAGAATCAGACTAATCAGACTATTATTATTTTAATGGACAGCATTGTATATAAAATGCTTCCAATACAGTTTTTAAAGGGAAAATGTAGCATATATAAGAATTATTTAGATCTCAAAATTTCTAATAGCATCTATAAAGGTAAAGGTAAAGGCTCCCCTCGCACATATGTGCTAGTCGTTCCTGACTCTAGGGGGCGGTGCTCATCTCCGTTTCGAAGCCGAAGAGCCAGTGCTGTCCGAAGATGTCTCCATGGTCATGTGGCTGGCATGACTAAATGCCAAAGGTACATGGAACGCTGTTACCTTCCCACCAAAGGTGGTCCCTATTTTTCTACTTGCATTTTTACGTGCTTTCGAACTGCTAGGTTGGCAGAAGCTGTGACAAGTAACAGGAGCTCACCCCATTACGCAGCACTAGGGATTTGAACTGCTGAGCTGCCGACCTTTTGATCGACAAGCTCAACATCTTAGCCACTGAGCCACCACGTCCCTTTGAATAGCATCTATAGCTGCTAGTTAATAAAGAGCTTTATTTGGACCCGTCCAAAAAATTTCAAAATCAGGGGAAAATTTTGTACACGTTTAAGATGAGCAAAGGCCCTCCTTCCTTCCTAATTTTTAAAATGCTACATTTTATAAACACGAAATGAATCACTTCCACAAAGGAAACACTGCAAATAAAATTTAAAGGAATGGTCAATGCAAGGATTGGCCATTGAATTTAATCCCTTCTCTGTCTTCCCTTTTGAACAACAAAAATGCGAAGATTAACATTTGCACATATATGTGCTTAAAACAATGCTTCTGATATTCAATTACACAACCCTGAAGTCATCAAGGAACCTGAAAATTGGAGCTTTTGGCTACTCGACAACCAGAAAAAATTCCTCCCTGAGCATTCCCAACATGAAGGCTGTACTTTGAAGTGAAGGAACAATCTTCCTTGTGTGGCTCATTCTTATTGTATGTTCTACCATAAACAGGATGGTACAGGCCCCCCCTGAATGGAAAGCTTATGAATATGGCCCAGTATTCCCTATAATTACAAAATATTTTTTTTTGAACAAGCCACAATTGAGAGGGCCATATACCATGCTAAATCAAAATATAGCTTGTTCAGTTTTGTATGATGTATGAACCCAGACAGAGCATTTGCAAACCAAGATTTATGGCTTAGTACAATATATGAAGCCAACTGAGACTTACTCAAGAAATCATGAATTCAAAAATGCAATTTAGAGTCAAATGTGAATATATTTTAAACCTGTCTTGCCGATTCAGTATTTATATTTGGTATTTATTTGGGATGGAAGGAAGAACAGAGTACGCCAGGCTAAAATCTGCTTATTAGAACGGTACTATATTCTGTCTCTGATTAAATAGCAGAAAAGCTAACATTTGGAACAATCCAGAAAAAAAGGATGTATTACAAAGTGATTAAAAACCTCTAGCAATGCAGCCAGAAACAAATTAACCTAGAAATATTTATAATGTTCAATTATGAAGCTAATAATATATGACCCCCCCTTTCTCCCAGGGGACTATTATTTTGATCACATGCTAGAACAAATTCTGCAATTAACATGTATGAAGCAAATGGACAATTACAGTTTAAGTTAATATTTCTTCTGGGTTTATACTACCAATTACTCAGATCCCATCTATTAATTTTTCTCCCTGAATGAAAGAAAAACACATAATGTTTGACAGTGTCAAATTGGTGAAAAAATATTTTTCTAAATTGGATATTTCAATAACATTTAAACAAAGAGGAAAAAATACCAATCTATGGAAGCAACATTTCTGAGTCAAGGAAAAGAATATTAAAGTTGAAAAGGAGGTGTCTCCTCTTTTTGTCCCCTCCACCACAATCCCAAAGTATCCACAAGATTTGTGAATTTGTGGGTGCTCCATCTCTGGAGCTTTCAAAGGAAAGACTGGGCAACCATTTGTCTGAGGACTATGGGGACTCCTGCAGGTGGGCTGGACTAAAGGATCTCCAATGTCGCTTCCAACCCTCTGGGTGACGTTTTTGCCAGAATGACTAACAATGAAAGAATTTGACCATTGAGAATGTCAATACTGATTGATCTAATCTGTATCTCTTGAACTTTTATATTGATTAGAAATTAGTTATCAGTAGTTTTCATACCTTACAAATGTTCTAATATCATTTTCAGCTGAGAAGGAATCTTGAGCTATTTCAAAATACTTTTTAGAGAAGATATATTTAAAATTCTTTTGAAGTGTATTTTAATTTGTTTTATATACAGTTTTTAAGAAAACATGGTTGTATACATTCTTATGATCTCTGTTTTATCTTTCATTCAGGAGGCAAAACAAGTCACACTCCTAAAAGGACATGTATGTAATTGCCACAAACAATTCATAAATTCTGAGAATCTTCCAGGAAAATATTCTCAACATATAATGATTTTTACAGTGGTGGCAAATGTAAATTATTTCAACACAATTAAATCCCCACAGCTGATACCTATTTGTCAGTAAAAAAAAGGGGGGGGATGAAATCAACTTATTATCCCTCTTGTAAATGAGCAACATATAAGGAACTACTATAATCTGTTAGAGCAGGGGTGTCAAACTGGATTTCTTCGAGGGTCGGATCCGCATTGCAGTTCTTCTCCATGGGCCAGCTGAGGGGGGGAGATGGGACGGACGCCTCCTGCAGCAACCTGCTGACCAAAAAAGTGGTGCGGGGGACCACGTGTGGCCCCTCTAGCCCCACTTTTGGCCTGAGCGGCCTCCTGTAGCACTTTGCTGGCCAAAATGGAGCACGGGAGCCATGCAACTCCCCTGTGCCCCATTTTGGCTGCCAGCGACATAGCAGGCCGGTCCTTTGCTATTTCCAGGCTGGCCCCGTGGGCCAGATTTAAGCACCCCATGAGCCGCATCTGGTCTCCGGGCCTTGAGTTTGATACCCCTGTGTTAGAGTGAAGGGTATTAGAAAGAATACTCTGTAGATCACTTGAGGCGTCTGTCAATATTTCATGGGTGGACTCCCAAATTAATATATCTTGTTGCTGTGACAATATAAATGACAATATTCAAAGCCCTGTTTTTCCATTCCTTAGAACAATCCTGTAAAATAGGTAAGGTCAATACCATTAACAACATGTTAAATGCAATTAGGTTTGCATAAAAGTCCTTGAGCTCACACCAATTCTCACATAGTGTCTTCCCCTTGGTCAAGCAATAGCTTTCTAAAATCTTAACCAAAGGTCTCTCTTTCATTCCCAACCAAGATACTAGAAGGGAGGTTCAACAGAGGGATTGAAAATCAATTCACTTAACAGCCAACACCAGACAAGGTTCCAGTAAAAAGAAAGTAAGAGTTGTTAAACCCAGTCAAAACAATCAAGAGATCACAAGAAGCAGACATGTAATCTTTAGTAGCAAGGGAAAAATACTAACAAAAATTATTCCCGCAGCCTTAAACAATAGCAATAGCACTTGTATAGTGCTACATGGTGCTTTACACTGAGCAATATTAGCATATTGCCCCCATCAAAATGGCTCCTCATTTTGCCAACCTTGGAAGGATGAAAGGATGAATGAACCTTGAGCCCATCAGGACTGAATTCCTGGCTGTGGGCAGAGTTAGCCTGCAATACTGCACTTTAACCACTGCAACACCAGGGCTTTTGATAAACTAATCTGATGTATTCCCAAGTGCAGCTAAAGCTTTGCTTACTTTTATTGGGCTCTGGTCCTGCACAGCTTCAGCTCCCATCATTAGTCTAAATAAAATTCTTTCAGGGCAAACAGCCTATTCCACAAATCTTCCTTTTATCTGAACTGATAAAAGTATTATATATTATCAATGTATTATCAACTCTACCTGCATGGATGTGAAAATCAAGAGGAGCCCACTACGTGGTCATTCCTTGGTTAGATGTGTATGTTTTTGGTTCTAATATCCAGTTAAAATTTGTTTTTAATAAGCTTTCTGTAATGGAACGTAACATAATTTATTTCTGAATTTCATAGATATACTATGAGTAATTTATTTCCATATGAAATAGTCAAGTACCGCATTTTCCCCAAAATAAGACCCTGTCTTATATTTTTTTGAACCCTAAAATAAGCGCTTGGCCTTATTGCCATGCACTCAAAAGCCCAACTGAGATTATTATCAGGGGATGTCTTATTTTGGGGGAAACAGGACATATTCAAAACTGAATTCAGAACCTTTTCAGAGAACTGATCTTAGATATTAGCACTTATATATAAAACAGGCTACAACTGGGTAGACCTTCATGCTTTTTTTGCATTCCCCCCCCCCTTTCTCTCTTACATTGATAGATTATTTAAAAACATACTTTTGCTTAGGAATTTAAATTTCCTTTATGCCTTTACCAAAAATGATACTATGAGTTACTGGATCTAAAGCTACTAACTGTAACATGAACAGTGTGTTGAATGGATTAAAAGAAGTAAAAAGAAAAGGAAAAATTCTAAAATATAATATACAAATGGATAAAAATTTACAATGTTCAAAACAAAGCCTTTTGGGATTTATAATATTTAGAATCATATACAGTCATGTCACATTGAATTACAGCTTCAGGGAAGATGATGACAATTCCATTTTGAGCTTAGTTCTGAGTTCTTGGGCCATGATGATGTGGTGGATAACTATTCTTTGTAATATTTGATTGTCCCCAAATGGATAAGAATGAAGGAAACAGTTTTATCACACTGATTATTCTTGTTGCTGGTAGATAACACATTTCTTAAATTGCTGACTCTAGTCAACAAACATGTACTTCAGTTCCTCCTAGTACCAGAAGGCAGGACAAGAAACAATCAATGGAAAATAGTCAAGGAGAGAAGCAACCTGGAATTAAGGAGAAACTTCCTAACAGAAAAATTAACCAGTGGAATGGCTTGCCTTCAGAAGTTGTGGTTACTTCATTACTGGAGGTTTTTAAGAAGAGACTGGACAGCCAGTTTCCTGAAATGGTATAGGTTCTCCTGCTTGAGCGGAGGGTTGGACTAGAAAATCTCCAAGGTCCCAAGCTCCAAGCTCTATTTAGAATTGAATTGAGTCACAAACTCAATCAGTAATTTTGTGATAGAAAAACATGCATGCCAAAAATATTACAAATCATAACTACATATGTATGTATTTATGATATCACTAATCACTTGGTTTTGAGTAGACTTACTACCAGTCAGTTTCAGGTACATCACAGTTTGGGTTTCTGATTTTTGCTTCCTTGTTTTATTATTAAATTCTTCTCCCTAGGGAACAGGCCTTTCATAGGCCAGTTCGCTCACACAGAGAGGGCCTCCTTAGGGTGCCGTTGGCCAGACAGTGCCGGCTGGCGACCCCCAGGGGGAGAGCCTTCTCTGTGGCAGCACCTGCCCTCTGGAATGACCTACCCTCAGGAATGACCTGAGATACGCACGATATCAGATCTCCGGACTTTTCGTCGGGCCCTGAAAACACACTTATTCCATCTAGCCGGGCTGGCTTGATCCCATCCTCTCAGTTTTAATTGAATTCAGTTTTAATTGGGTTGTTTTAAATCTTGGGCCGAAATTATTTAATTGTTTTTTAAACTGTTTTTAAATTTTATATGCAATGTTTTATCTCGGTTGTACACCGCCTTGAGTCCCGCAGGAGAAGGGCGGTATAGAAATAAAATAAATAAATAAATAAATAAATAATAATAATAATAATAATAATAATAATAATAATAATAATAATAATAATAATAATAATAATAATAATAATAATAATAATAATAATAATAGAAAACAAAAGGGGCAGAAAAAAACACATCATAATTCCCTTACATCTCAGTTTCTCAAAAGGATAGAGACTGGTTCTTTTAACTAAGAAGTCTAGATGCTGGAGAAAATTGCTTATTTCTTATGGATGCCAATGTATCCAATGCAAACGGCAGTATAAGCATCCTAGAAATTGTTAAATTCCCTGGAAAAACTTGACAGAGCTACAGAGAAACAGAATGTTGGCTAAATAAATCTTTAACCTCAGATAGAGGCTAGAGTGGGCATTGAGAATGGCCTTGAGAGATAGGAGGAAGAGCTGCTACCAAGACAACAGTGAGATAAAAGAAACCTGAGTCTGGGGGCAGAAATGTAATCTGAGAAAATGTCTCAGGTATCCTCTCCCCACCCCCCAAGTTCTCATGGAGTTAGAGAGGGATGGGGGAAGTGCATTCAGAAAGTGAATTGGAAAGTTCTGTCACTATGCTTTTATTTTATTTTTATTTTTTAAAAAGTAATATTGCCCTGTGACTTTAGTTTCTTAGTTTGGTCTATCAATTGACAAAGTTTCTTATGAGAACCTGAGTCACAGACAAGGAGCAACAAGCTGACATGTAGATTCCAGATACTCACAGCTTACATGTGCACAAATTCTTCTAATATTTCTCAGCTTTTTCTGTCTACAAAAATGCAGTTCATTATGAGAACAGTCATAACAGAAATTTTAATAGGCAGGAGATATTTAACTCTTGTCAAATAGACATGATCGCTCCTAATGAGAGGGAGAAACTGAGCCATCAAAGGCTGAATGGGTTTGAATTCACAGCATATTATTACAGGAAGACCCTTGAGTGACAAGTGCTGAAAAGATACCATATATCACATACTTGGTCACTACGTGAAGGAAGGTGATTCTGTATCATCAAACATCACTCGGAATTGACAAGGCCCAAAGGCATCAGGTTGAAACTTCTTCCTAAAACTCTCCTTGCCTTAAAGCAGCAAATGGCATGTTTAAAGTAGTGATAACTGATGGTGTTACAGAGATAATCACAGATAATCAGCTGTCCAGTTATTATTAACTGCCCTACATCAATGAAGTCAGTCTTCTCTGTCTTATCAGTTCTTCTACATCTCAACAGTGCCCAAAAGGGTAAAGATTCAGGAGATGATGGAATTGGTGCCAAGTGGCATTAGGCACATTTATAGGGAGGTTGGAGAGAGGGAGTTGGCAAATATAAATGCTACTTCAGGATTAATTAATTTCACAACAGCCTCAGTGCTCTGTGATGCCTCTCTTAAATAGCCATTAACTTCCATACTAACTACTCAGTAACTAATTATCTGTGTCACTATCAAGGCAAGGTTTTGACCCCTTGCTCTCTCTCCTTCTCTTTGCATCTTCTTACAACACATTTTCTTAGCAGGCTCCAAGAAATAAGTTGTCTTCAAGAAAACAGTGTCTAATAGGAAGCATAATTCAATTTTGAAGTGTGTGTAGTTTTAGCGCCAAAGAACTTCAGATGCTTATTTAAAGTAGCACCATTCCTCACCACAGAGTAATCACCCTCTTAACTTTTAAGAAACTACTTTCTAATTCATTGATGCATCATTCCAAGAGTTAGCGTGGAACTGGAGAATGTTGTAGAAATAATCTTGCTTGCAATTGAAATGAAAACTGAAAGTACCCAATATGACAGACATTCATGAAGGCATTGTTACATTAGTCGTAGAGTATTACTGTAACAAGACAAGTGATATCAAAATAACAAGACAGATGGATGGAAATTAATCAAGGAGAGAACCAATGTAAAAGCAAGGAGAAATTTCCTGACAGTTAGAACAATCAACCAGTGGAACGACTTGCCTCCAGAAGTTGTGGGTGCTCCACACTGGAGGATTTTAAGAAGAGTGAACAAACATTTGTCTGAAATGGTATAGGGCAGTGATGGCTAACCTTTTTGCCATTGCGTGCCAGGAGAGGGGGGGCGGGGGAGGGGCGTGCGCGCATGTGCCCACGTGCATGCGCGCGCAACCCCCTGCCCCCGTTCCTGGCACATGATGGCCTGGTAGACCCGTTTTTCTTTCTTACCTGGTTCAGATCCTCTCTATTTATCTGGGAAGGGCGAAAATAGCCTTTCTCACTCTCTCGGAGGCCCTCCAAAGGCCTGAAACGGCCCATTTCTCAACTCCCAGTGGGACAGGAAGTGATGTTTTTTGATGTCCCCAGCCTCCAGAGCCTCTCTAGGAGTCTCTAGGAGCCTCTCTAGGAGTCTCTGGAGGCTGGGGACAGCAAAAAAACATCACTTCCTGTTCCACCGGAGTTGGGAAATGGGGCCTTTCAGGCCTCCGAGGGAGTGGGAAAGGCTGTTTTCACCCTTCCCTGATACATAGAGAGGATCTGGAGCCAGGTAAGAAAGAAAAACGGGCCTTCCCCACCTCCCCCAGGCCCTTCAGACGCAGGAAACAGCCTGTTTCCCTACTTCTGGTGGGCCCAGAAGGCCCGAAAGTCAGCTGGCTGGCGCGCACATGTGCCCCAGAGCTGAGCTGGTGTGCCCATTAATATGGCTCCACGTGCCACCTGTGGCATGCGTGCCATAGGTTCGCCATCATGGGTATAGGGTTTCCTGCTTAGGCAGGGGATTGGACTAGAAGACCTCCAAGGTCCCTTCCAACTTTGTTGTTCTGTTATACATATCAAGGGATATGTATAAATATATATTTATCAAGGGATAAAGATATTTGACTAAAGACAGAAACAGTATGCCTATATGACAATATTAATTAGTATTTGTAAATTATCACAATCAATTAGACATGAATAAAAGAAAAAGAACAATGTAAAATAAAAAAAGAATGGAACAGATATTACTTTTAAGACTTAATGTAATTTAAAAGATGAATTCTGTCTTTTCCTTTTTCAAGACACTTGGTAAATTGTAAACATCAATCATATTATATTTTTCTTAACACAGTTCTTCAAAATATGATGCAAGAACTTACATAAACCATGGAGGTTCACCCTCTGAAGGGTGATTTATTTTATTAACTTGAGATTTTTAGAATTGTTCACAAATTTCTGGAATCATAACTGAACTTATAAACTGCTAGAGACATTTGCATTTCTTAATTGTAATCCGGAATTGTAAGTACACTCTTGTCCTCAGGGCATATTTTGCTAATTCAAAGTTTAAATGCAAAATACAATAATCGGAGCCTTTGGGAATTCTGGATTCACTTTGTGCAGATTTCTTTGTGTCCTTTATTCACGTGAATTTCATCAAACACCCAGGCTTGCCGGGGAATTAGCACAAGATATGTAAAGGTGTTCTAGACTACTTTTATTTCGAGCTGTGGTGGCGCAGTGGTTAGAGTGCAGTACTGCAGGCTACTTCTGCTGACTGCCAGCTGCCTGAAATTTGGCAGTTCAATTCACACTAGGGTCAAGGTTGACTCAGCCTTCCATCCTTCCGAGATGGGTAAAATGAGGACCCAGATTATTGGGGGCAATATGCTGATGCTGTAAACCGCTTAGAGAGGGTTGTAAAGCATTGCAAAGTGATATATAAGTCTAAGTGCTATTGCTACTTGATATGCCCACCAACAGAACCACACACATATACCATTAATATATAAGCATCAGTATAAAGAAGTATGAACTGGATATAGGAGTATACAATTAGAAGGTGATTGAAAAAGAGATAAGGATAATGCAGCTATGACATGCAGATTTAGTGAACCAACAGAGCTTTCATTAGTCGTTCAGGGTCCAACCTATTTTACAGGATTATTAAAGGGAATAACAATTGAACAATGTCTGCCATCCAGAATCTCTTAAAGTGACAAGGCTGCAATGAAATAATATATAAATCAATACCAAGAAACTGCGTGCCATAGTGAAACCATATAAGCACATTACTGATGCAGCACAACAAGTTTGAACCAATAGGTGGAAATATAGGGAGATTAGATTATTTTATTTCCAGGCAGAAGAGAGAACTGGATTGTCAAACTGAAGAGTCAGGAGAGAAAGAAACAAGGGAGTTGCTTTCACACTTGATAACTGAAGTTGGGAAGCTTATCCAGAATATTGGGGAGAAGGTAGAAGAAGATGTCTCAAGCTATTGGTATCAGAAGTGTTTACATGCAGTGCTCATCTTATGACCGCAATTGAGCCTGGATGTTTGATCATACGTCATAGCGGTTGCTTAACAACTGCAATTTTGGGCTGGAGAAAAGAAGCTCTGTTCTTTGTCAGCTAAGCATTTTTTCCTCAGCCCAGAGCCAGTATCCCCTGCCCTCCCGCCATCCCCATCCCCATCCCTATCTGTGCACTCTGTGAACTCCAGTGCTGGGCTGGAGAAAAGAAGAGAAAAGTTATTCTTTTTTATCGGAACTTTAATTCACTTTACAGCCCTGCAAAACCTCACTGAAACTTTCGTCTTAGACAAATATGTTCCATATAGATTGTCTGACATCATAACAGTTGAAATTATTGATAATTGGCTCTTAACTTTATGACCCACAATATAGCTGGCTCTTGTTTGTTTGTTTGTTTTTTATTTATTTATTTATTTATTTATTTATTTATTTATTTATTTATTGCATTTAGATGGCTGCCCAACTCACTCACGGTTACTCTGAGTGGCTTATAGAATAAAAGCTCAAATACCCCCCCCCTCCTTATTTTCAGGACCCATAATAAAGCTTGTCTAAAGCTTATGATAAGCAATCATCAGGAGTCCATGCAACCACAGGTAATCCTCGATTTACAACTACAACTGAGCCCAAAATTTCTGTTGCTAAGCGACACATTTGTTAAGTGAATTTCGTCCAATTTTACAACCTTTCTTGCCACAGTTGCTAAGTCAATAACTGCAGTTGTTAAGTTAATAAAGTTGCTAAGTGAATCTGGCTCCCCCATTGACTTTGCTTGTCAGAGGTCGCAAAAGGTGATCACATGACCCTGGGACATTGCAATCATCATAAATATGAGTCAGTTGCTAAACGCCTGAATTTTGAGTACAAGATGTTGCAAAGGTCATAAGTGTGAAAAATGGTCATAAGTCATTTTTTTTAGTGCCGTTGTAACTTTGAACAATCCGGAATCTGGAAGCGGCGCGGCGGTACTGGCTGGGAAAATGTTGGGCTCCGACAAGCTTGGCAAAATCCATCGAGACTCTGCCTTCATTTTCATCTTAGTATAGACTGACTACATATCCAATATTTATTGGGATCACAATAGCATCATTTTTTATCTTCAGGCCTCCAACTGCCCTTCAGAAAACACTCCTTTCTACTTTGTCTGCCAAATATATGGACCAGTGGTGGGTTGCCCCCAGTTCGGACCGGTTCTATAGAACTGGTAGTAAAACCACCGAGAGGCTCCGCCCACCAACCCCAATGTCATCAGGACGCTTCTGTGCATGCATGCGCAGCCCTGTTGCGAACCGGTAGTAAAGGTAAGTAGAACCCACCCCTGATATGGACTATATTGATCTGTTTCGAAAGGGAGAATTGTAAACTTTTCCCCGGTTGGTAATACAGTCATAGAGCCAAATACATTCCTAGAACTCAGATTTTTGCAAACTGCCGCTCGTCAATACAGAGTTTGCCTGCTTGAATGAATTTATTGTTATGAACTACAGAAAGGCTTTAGCTACTCCTCCTCTTCCATCACCGTGTTCTTATATATTTTTTATTACAAAGGATGTGTTTCTGCATGTAATCCATGATTGGAGGCTCCTGAACTTTGCAATATATTACTCCCTTCATTCCCGAACTCTGAATACAGAAGGCATGGATTTTTAACAAATTGGATCTTGGGAAACTCATACACAAATTTATATGAAAGAGACCTATGAATATTTTATTACCTTTGATTCTTTTACAGGACGTTTGTACACATAGCAATAGCTTGCAGATTGATCAATGCTCTAAAAAATAGGTAGTGGATAATCTATAATTGATAAAACATGATGTTTTGGACAAATGATTAGTTGTTAATATGTATGATTTGCTGATGTATTCAGAGAATCCTGCTCTCTACACAAATCCAACCAGTTCTTCAAAGCCTTTGTGCCCTCATCCTCTACCCCAAGTTAGAGAAATTTGGATCTGCCTGATTATTCAGGATATGATGTTTCCTCAAAAGCAATTAAGATGGATACCTGCTAAATTAAAATTCGACATTGGGGATGCCTCGACACTGTCAGGTAGATATAGTATTTTGTGAGCTTTGACTATACTGACTGCTATTTTCCTTCCTTAACAACAAGCAAACAACACTGCCCTACTCAAGAAGTGGGTTCTCTTTAAGTGAGATTCCAAAGCAATCCTTTTCTTGATTCAAGCGGGTATCCACTTCTCAGCCCATCCAGATCCTGTCTACACCTCCTTTATACAGGTAGGCAGATGTTTCTGATTTTATTCTGGGAGTTATATTTTCTCAATCTCCTTCAGAGTTGCCTTCAGTGTGGGTTTCAGATTATGTTACTATTGGTTTGCCCCACACGTGTGTGCTTGCTTCATGTGTGCGCGCACCTTACTTCTGCACATGCACCCAGGCTTCCGCACATGCGCTTTGCTGGCACGTGCACCTTCCATGCATGCGCTTTGCTGGCACGTGCACCTTCCGTGCATGCACCCAGCCTCAAAAACGTGCCTAAATAGGATGGCATAGAGCCGGGGGGGGACCCACAATTTCCACTACCAGTTCGGGCGAACTGGTCCGAACCGACTGAATACCACCTCTGGTGCCTTCCCTATATATTTCTTTCCAGGCAAGGAGCACAACTATTTCCTCATTTTAATTGTCAACTCTCTTACCTTTCTAATCTGTAGAACTAGATGGCCAATATATTGTCATTATGCCAGAATATTTTTTTTCAGATGACACTCCTCCAACCTCCATTCTGTCTCTAGAAAACTTTACATCCATGATATTTACCTGTCCTGTGGCACACTTAGGCCCATGACAGAGACACCTTTCTTATCTGTTCAAAACTGTACTGAACAAAACCAGAACCTAAACACGATGGCTCACATAAATGCCCTTCAAGGCTGCCTTTGTTTTCTCTCCCTCCTTTTCTTGGGAAGGGAAAAAGCTGCACCACCACAACCAGATATATGTTTTTCCTTCCTTGAAGGATGAAGTGTTGCGGCTGTGCCACCACAACTGGCTAGCTGAACTTTTCTGGGTACTTATCACATCCTTCTCCTTGGCTTTGAGTGACCTCATTTTGTAGCATGTGTCAAGCTTTGTTTCTTTTTATCACAACTATTGCTCATCTCCAACAAACAAATTTTCTTGATTGTTGAACAGGCTTCAGATATTTATTTTGTACCATACCATTAAGAGGATTTCTGGAATCCCTGCCACGCCTGTATCTTAACATTGCCTACCTTGAAAGGCTGACATCAATCTTGAAATCACATTCAAGTTTATCTCTATCCCATCAAATACCAGACAAAATGAAGGCAGAGTTATTTTAAGTTTCTTCTCTTCCTGAGAACTGAATAATCCTTTTACAAAGTCCCCTCTTAGCAGCTCACTTACTCCTTCCTTCCCAAGGTTAGTTCGAAATTCCTTCACATAGCATTCAAGAATACAGCTCTTTACCATTTGTTTTATTACACATCCAAGAAAAGCCCATAATTAAAGCAAAAAACAACAACTGCCAACTACAAGGCTCAACCTTGAGTACTACTCAATTACCCAAAGGAAAGTGACCAAGAAGAAGGGAAGTTCTCTTCCATACTATAATGAAATAATTTATAGGAGACCAAATGGATTAAGTTATGGGAAAACAGATTCCAAATAAAATGTTAGGAAAAATTTATAATGATAAGAGCAGTTCAATAATATGTGTGTTCAAAACAGTTGCTCCGTATCTCCTCCTTCTCTTTCCTCCAGTAATGTTCGGGAAATACAATGGATGTTTCCCTGCCTCTGAAAACATGGCAGCTAGTGAGGAAACTCTTTGAGTTGTGAGAAACTCTTTGAGTTGTGAGAAGATAAAAAATAAGTCCTTTCATGTGAAATTTAGATATAGTTTTACTTTATATGATTCATGGATAAAGACTGATTACTTTCTGTAGAGCTTTAAAGATGAAAAGTGATACAGTTTCCTGTAAGTTTTTCATGTAAGCCTAAACTGATTTATAATATAATTTAAGGCAAACAATTACTGGGCTTTTACATCAGAAATTGACAGCACATCAGCTTGTCTGGATATCTTCTGCCATCATTTCCTCCTCCTCACGTTGTGCTGAATGCTGCTGTGGTTAACTGATTATTCAACAGAGGCACATAATTGATTACAGCAAGTTGTGTTCCTAGTTGTCACTTGCAACTCCTATTTGAACTTCCCTGGAAACTAGGAAAGAACTTGAAATATTATAACGTGTTTTAGATGACATCAGGCACTCTACAGCAATAAATTAATGTCTCTGTATGAGAAGTACTCTCTAGAAGTCACCCAAGGGGAAAATGTAATTTCCAAGGGATATATTGTATGATGTCCTTATTATTAGGCTTCATTTCTTTGCATTCTCAATAATGGGGAAAGAGTCAAGCCAAGCACAGCTAGGGATTATTGTACAAAGAGACAAGGTCTTCAGCAAAGTGAAAATCAGCACAAGATTGTAAAATAAATAAAGAAAACAAAGCAATTAACAAAGATAGGCTTTCAAAAGGTTTTTTTTTTTTTTTGTCTCTAATAAAATATCCAGATTCAGTTAAGCTGGGGTAGTAAGCATCCTCCAAAAAATGTCCTGACATTTTGATAAATTAATTGCTGGGCATGAACGTGAGCCCAGAAAGAAGAGCAGATTTTTAAAAATGGAGTAGGCCACTTTCTAAATATGTTTGGGACATAATGATCTTGAAAAACTACTTCTCTTTCATAAAGCATAGGAGCCAATTTGTTAAGGATGACTAAAAGTCCATTCCTATTCTGAGTATCTAAAGCCCTACCCTGACTATGGATAGATGAAAGTAATTCTTAAATGACCTCCTGAAGAGAACCCATTAGCCTGCAGTAAATTAATTACTGGCTGAAGCTCCCAATCAATGTATTGTGTAATTATGAGTTATTTCCAGTTGTAAATGAGTTATCCACCCTCAAAACATTTACATAATTTGCTCAAAGTCAACAGCAGATTCCCTCTTGCTTCTTTCCATGGCTTTAGCAAACAGAGCCAGCCGATTTCTGTTTTTACAACTATAAGCATAAAGGCAAGAAACTTGCTTAAATTCTATAAAAGAGCCTAGGACATATTTAGGAAATATTTTTCATTCTTTCTGTCTATCTTCAAATCAAGACACAATGCAAACAAAATAAGTTTATAATATCCAAGATGAGAAGGGCCTATTATTTCTTTTCCAGTTTTTCTTTTGGAATGGAGATTGAGGTGAGGAAATGCCATTTGAGACTTTTAGAGGAATTTTAAGTATCTACAAGGTCTGCCACAAAGAAACTTGTCTGTTCTAATCCTAATGAATAACATGGAATGTCACAAAAGACAACCTTGGTGTATACTTTCTGCCCATCTTCCTGGAAGCCACATTCTATTCAGCCTGATGGTTTCTTCCTTAGTCAGTGCAATTTACTGTTGTCCATATTGTTCTCCCAAGTTCTCACCTTTCAAACCAAGACTCATACAACCGAGGCAGGTCCAAGACTATTAGTTCCAGTAACCCCTCTAAAAATATGCCTGGTTTGTGAGATACCATACAGGTTGCCTTGAGGATGAAGCATGTGAGTTAGAGATAACTTGGCTCCCATAGAAGTTGTGCACGATGAAAAGTCATTTCACAAAACAAATGTGTTTATATTGCACTCATCCAATGATATGATCATGGCAATCTTGATGCTATAAATTATTCTGTTTTATGCTTCATAGTTTTTATTTTGGCAGTGGAAGCCAGGAACCTCAATAGCCATTCTTGGAAAGAATTGTTTTATTTTTCCTGTAATGTTGTCACTCAACACTGATGGTAGGGAATGGGGGGGGGGGGGGGCAAAGAGCTACCAAATGCCCATAGGAAAATCATAATGGCTTCTGTGAGCAGTTCCTACTCTTCAATCTGCCTACTCAGTTCTTGCTATTACATTCAGCTTTTCTCAGAAATTAATCCATGAATGGAACAAATAGATATGAATGACTCTCAATGGGACTCCCACTTATGTGCCTAATTGCACTATTTTACATTCACTGAGTGATGTGTGTTGAACCAAATGGCCCCATTCAGTTCAATGTTTCATTTGCCCCCAAATGAATGCATACTTCTTGTATCCAGCTGTAGTATCCAACAGGGATGGAAAACATAGCAGAAAATGAATATTTTTTGATGAATACAGAAAATATCAGCTATGTAAAACAGGAATAAAACGGGCAACCATCAATAACAAGCATGAAATTATTCAGCAATATAAACACAACTCAATAGTGATGTCTCAAATATTATTTCTGCCCTCAATATAAATCTTGGTTTGAGCTGCAGATTAGTGACATTATTTCCAAATTAAGAAGTACATGTTTTTTTTTAAAGAAAACTCTCTTAAATATAAACACATGCAATCAAAAATGTTTTCTCTTTTCAATCTTGCAGGTAAAATATTCTCACTTTCAAACACTATAGAAAGTAGAGATGAATTTCAGGTAGGCAAGCCACTTCCAGAGAAAATCAATTTAGAATTGGAAGTGCCAAAGCTGTTACTTAGAGAATGATGGAATGAGTAAGCAAAAGATAGATGGAGAAGCAAGCGGAGACAAAATGACATAAATGAGCAGTCACTTCTCTGTTATTCAAGGATAAAATATAATTTCTTTCATATGACAGAATTCTGTCTTCATGTCATACATTTCAGAAGGAAAATGTGTGACATGAGGCATAATAATGCAAGTACTGGATGACATTTTTCAAAGATGGAATTAGAAGCACTCACTAGAAACTTGAAGGATTTGGTTCTGATGAAATAAAAAGCTTGGATTTAACCAGAAGAGAGTTAGGAACAGAAAAGGTCCTAGTATCATACGGAGTGACCTAGGCAGTTTACATCCATGGACAATGTTCTTTCACCTACAGTCAACCAATTCAGTTTATTACAGTCATAGACCAGAGACCAGAACAAATAAAAACAGTAAACATATAATTAAAAATTCTAATATAAAATAATAAATAACAGCTAAAATCTATGATAAAATCCAGTCTGTCAATTATACATGGTCTAACTATACTAAAATTACAATCCATAAACTGTGTGGCCCATAGTCAATTTAATACTAAAAGGGAAAGGAATACGCAGTGTAAAGTATTTGTCACATTTGTTGTATAAAATGGCTATGGTGGGTTTGACATGTGGTTTCCGACAAATCTCCAGTGCTGCTGCGCAGAATCTAGCCACCTGCGCTAGATTCATAGTTATGGACTGTTTGTCCTTAAGTAGCCACTGGAGATATTCACTTACAGAATGAATGAAATGAAGTAATATATGAACCTGTTGGGATAATGTCTTTTTTGACATGTGCCAAAAACTATAACCATGTTAATGTTAATTCATTGTCATGAAAGTTTCTCACATAATTAAAAAATGTATATATTTTCTTCGCGTTGTACATTCTATTTTTGCACAAGATAGCAAAGTGTCTGTTTGTTAAGTTTAAGTTAAGAAAGTTTAATAATTAGGTTGAGTTCAGACTCAGCTGTATTTAAGAATAGACACTGGATTAACTAACCTGAATCCCAATTGAATGGATGTAATCTAACTATGAAAAACACAGTATGTTAAAAATGTAGCAATCCTTCCTAAATATAGTTGGATTTAAATAAATGCTTGTTGCGAAAAAGCATTTCACAAGTTAAATCTGTGTTTCATTAGACTACTGAAGTGTAGATATTATATATATAATCAGGGCCAGATTTAGATGAAAAGAGGCCCTAGGCTATTCCACTTATGAGGCCCTTTCACCTATAGTGAAAGTGTAATTTTAATTTTGCTAACAATTTGAATGTAGGCCCCTCTTGATCTTGAGGCCCCCTCTTGATCTTGAGGCCCTAGGCTGAAGCCTAGTTAGCCTATAGGAAAATCCGGCCCTGTATATAATAGAAAATAGAAAAATATGTAACTAGTGCTGCTACTAACCACAATGAAGGCTAGAATGTTTCAGAAGGCTTGAAAACAGAAATAATAATAATAATAATAATAATAATAATAATAATAATAATAATAATAATTATAATTATAATTATAATTATAATTATAATTATTATTATTATTATTATTATTATTATTATTATTATTATTATTATTATTAGTTTGATTTATATGCCTCCCTTCTCTGGAGACTCAGGGAGGCTTACAATGCTTTATAAAGCTCTCACAGCCAACAGGTCTTTCAGTAAAGTACATATGGGAGAAAAGTATCAGAATTTTATCTGGAACTAACAAAGTAAATTTGCAACTGAGAAAAACCCAGGCAACAAGATGTTCTGTTAAACCATGATGTCCTAAATACTTTGATGGTATTCAAATACTTTGTCAATATTCAACCCTACAATAAGAAATAGTCAAAGCTGGGGCTGGAATATATACTTTCTATGGTCTAGTACAGTGATGGTGAACCTTTTAGACATTGAGTGCCCAAACTGTGCATGCACGCATGTCCAAGCTGAAAGGTGTGTGCATGTGAACGCATGCATGAATATGCATGCATGCGCAGACATGTGTGAACACGTGCATGTGTGAACATGCACGAATGTGCACATGTGTGGACATGCACGAATGTGCACATGTGTGGACATGTGTGAAGGTTCACATGCATGGATATGCACAAATGTGTGCATGCACAGACATGTGCAAATGTGTGCATGCGTGGACATGCGCACATGCACAGCAGAGACCCAAAGACCAGCTGGCCAGCAGGAGGCAGGGCATCCCAACACCGGCAGTGCAGCAAGAGTCAAGATCTTTTTCTTTTGTGAGCTTCTTTTTTGTCGTTTTCAGGGAAACAGAAACTTACAAAAGAAATGCCATAGAGATCTGACCTGGGGCAATGGCGAGCATGCCAGCAGAGAGGGCTCTGTTCTGCCCCAGCTCCGGATTCCCGGGGATATTGACACACACCAACAGTCCTTATCAAATTTATTAAGTAGCAAGAATAAAGCAAAGTCTGGCAAAGGTTGGCAATCAGCCCAGAAAACAAGATACGATAAGACTTTTCCAAAAATGCTCTGATGATAATTACAGGTTGTTTCCAGCAAGAAACTTACTAATAGCATGTGACTTAAATAGGCTAAGGGAGTGGCCAATTATCCTCAAGCCTTACTCTCGAGGAGACCTCCTCCTCCTGAGTAGCCACTCCTGTCTTTTGGCAGCCCTGTGTGCTCGAGCATTGAGAAGAGGCTCCTCCACTTTGCTCTCTCCACTTGAAGGAGCCTCTGGAGGTTCTGAAGGCCCTGGCTGAGTCTCTGCCTCTGGCACCACATCCTCTTCAGCCTCCTCGCTGTCCGACACGAGCGCCGGCTGCACCGGCTGCTGGCACAACACCACACCAGCCTCATCATCGGGATCAGCCATGATCCGCGCAGGCCGCTGGCGGGCCACAACAGGCTCTGTGTGCCATCTCTGGCACGCGTGCCGTAGGTTTGCCATCACAGGTCTAGTATTTCCTGCTGCTATTTCAATGACAAATTCTAGTTTTTTTTTCATTACAGAACAGCTGTTGGCTAATTGCCTTTCATAAATTAACACAGGGAATTATTACCTGACACAGTTATTTGGTACTTAGTCAGACGCAGTGGAATTTGAGATCATGGAACTGAGTAACAATATACAAAATGAAAAAAGAAAAGAAAAAACTGGAAAACCATACAAACATAACAAAGAACATCACCGTCTACTGTTTGCAAAAAGCCTGAATTACCAGTCAAATTGCCTGATGACAGCCAAGCCTAGGAAACTTTTTTTTTTCAAAAGGAATCAGGAGGACTGGATGTTAAAGAATTAATAACTGCCTTTGCTTGTATTGCTGGGCATACACTGTATACAAGAGCAAAATCAAAGCAACCTCTCCAAAAAAAAATTTAAAATACCCGACTTGGGGAAAAAAAAATTAACTACAAATAACTTTTTAAACATTTAAGTGGAGAAAAAGAGGCAGGAATGTTGAGGTTAAGGCTTTGTTTTTCCAAATCCGGATTTCATCTTCCTTTTTCCCAACTATTTTTCACCACACTATCATAATAGTTGTGGTACTGTGGAATCCAATCAAAAATTTCCTTGTGTTTTGTCTAATGCAGTGACATACAGAACGGGTAATGAAATTTTTGATGGTGTATTTAACACTTATGATATATGCTATAAGCAGAACTGTGTGGCTGTATTTGTTGTGAGATGCAGCTGTTGAGATTTTACATCTAGAAATGACACTCTCCACGTTTCAGCACCATGGACAAGGAACATGCATAAGAATGGCATAACAATAAGTATTGTGAATAAGTACTGTGGAAAATAGTAAGCCAAAAACTCAGCACTTTACTTGATAGATATTGTTTTTTGCAGTCATTAGTATACAACAAGGCAGCTGATGGCTGACAAAAAGACAGAGATCCTTTAATTTTACCCTATTTTACTAATTAGGAATAGTTTCCACATGGAGCAGAAACTGAGAAAAGTGCTAATTACTGATCTATAATCTGAACAATGTACTTAGTCAGAAACAACTAACACTGATCCTCCATCACAATAGCAAACAACAACTGAAAAAACCTAGACATCACTTTTTGGGCAGTTATATTCCCAGCTGAAATAGAGTGATATATTTTTAGCATGTTATTTTTTTCATCAAATGGCACCTCTTAATTAGAGTTTAGGGTCAATATTATACATAAAAAGGTTCAGGGATAACTTTAGCCTAATGGATTGTTTTTGTATTCTTCTAAGAGATAACTGATTTTTAATTTTTTAATATTTGTTCTCATTTATATTAGGTGTATTTCTCTGCCCCTCCTTCCATTTTTATTGTGAAGCCCTTTGGGGGATTTGTATTGAACATAACATATACTGTAATGTTAATAATAATAAGAAGAATAGGAACCATGATGGCGCAGTGGATAGAATGCAGTATTGCAGGCTAACTCTGCCTACAGCCAAGAGTTTGATCCTGACCAGCTCAAGGTCGGCTCAGCCTTCCATCCTTTGGAGGTCAGTAAAATAAGGACTCAGATTGTTGGGGGCAATATACTGACCCTGTAAACCACTTAGAGAGAGTTGCAAAGCACTATAAAGTAATATATAAGTCTAAATACTATTGCTGGTGCTAATCAAATGGCAGAACTGGGAAGGCACACTGAGAGTGCAGGAAGAACGCAATCTCCATATGAGAGTCTGGATTTTAGAAACAGATCTTTGTTCAAGTCTTATTTTTTCAATGGGACTCTAACAAAACTTCCATGCTATGTTTATCAATATGATCCCCTCAGTATTCAAGAAGTTGATTGGGGAGAAATTGGATCCATAATCCACTTTTAATATTTTCAGGTATGAACAAATTACATATATTTTATTTAGAATAAATGTTATAAAGTAAAAACAAACAAATAAACTATTTTGGGTATCGACATTCTCTGAGTTCAATTCTCCTTTTGCTATTCAACTACCATGCTGAAATACGCTAAAAAGTTTCAGCTCATAACATGTTTCAAAATAAAATCAGATAAAGTAAAAACTTTTCCTGACAAATCTCTAAGGTTTGGCATATATATTTCTACAGCTTATTTTTCTTTATTTAATGTTTATCTCATTTTTGTAGTCAGGGGGAGTATTCAAGTCACTTAACAAAAACTAAAGGAAAAATCATGAAATAAAAACACAGATTAAAATAAACAATAGCAGATATTAGCATTATTTAACAATTAGAAGTCTGAATAATAGAAAAACATGTGGAAAAGTGTTCCTTTTGAGATTGTTTGTATATGTACATTAGATAGGTGTCTGACGCAAATGCAAGTTGCAAATATATAAATTTGTTTTTGTAACATTTATGATTTCTGTGAATAAATCAATAGAACATAAGACTGTAGAAACAATAAAAGTGTAAAATTTACATTTGTGATTGTACTGTTTTACAGTCCCCCCAATAACTATTTAGGATAAGGAATTATTAGATAACAAATACTATTTAATTAAAAACACTTGTCTGTGTATAGACAAAGTATAGATTTGTGAAAGAAACTACTCCATGAATTATAGGTTTCTTGGAAATATATTCTATATTATCCCACAGCACTACAAAAGAGAGAACACTTTTGCTATTATAAATGGAAACTTAGCATTATGTTGATTATGATGTTGTCATGGGAAGAGAATGAATGAGTGTCTGTATTCAATGAATATAAATGGTATATTATTACTTTTATTTATGAATCTGTCTTACTCCCAATTATAATAAATTGCATTCTTCATTTAATTAAGGATACATATATGCTTCTATCTGGTAAAAAAAATAATATACAACAATAAACAAACCATTATTTTTTTATTTGCAAAGAAAAGAATCAAGCCAAAGAGTTGATCAATATCAAATGCTATAATCTATTGTGAACTGATGCACGATGTTCAAGTCAATGTAGATGGGGACACCACTTTGTTAGTAGCTATCAGTTTAATAATTGCACACAGGAGATATTTCAGCTTAATGAGATTCTGCTATAACTATTATTCATTTATTTGCTTTTGCTTGCCAAATTTATCACATTGCTATCCCCTGAAGGCTTTGGGTGGTTTAAAATAAATCCTTAAAATACTCAAAGCACCATATTCTGTGTAGAGCATTTGACAAAGGCATAAGAGTATTCCTCTAGCTAGACAACAAAGGGGTTTTGCTCTGACAGACTTACAACCTAGTAAGAAACCATCTGAAGGCTGGAAGGACACCAGGAAGAACCTGATTTGTCATTCTGTGCAAGATTTTTCACCTTCCCTCCTCCTCCTTCACTTCCTTCCTCTAATCCCCTAAGGAGGTGGGCTCTATGTTCAAAGCAGCCAAGGGTCTTCAGTCAGGGAAATGCATATAGTTTATATTTGGCATTATAAAGCCGAAGTAGAGCTACAACACCAGAACAGCTGGTCTGGCCCCCCGAGATAGGATAGACATGATAAAGGAAGCAGAAAGCCTCATAATTCATTTCACCTACAGGAGCATCAACAAGGGAAGTTAAATGTGTCACTCCTTCACAGAAAGGCAGTGGAAAGGGGGGGGGACTGTAATTCATCCTGTCAGCTTTCTTCCTCCTTCACATAGCCTTCAGTGTGCGTGGGGGGGGGGGGGGAATGAGCAGGTTTTGCATAAGCATATGAACAACTCAGTGGGGTATTCGCAGGCCTTATGAATTTTGTAATTCAGCTATTAATCGTGGGCACCTGCCCTTCCTCCTTTGTTTAGTTCTGTTCCTTTGGTTTAATTTTTTTTCCCAAATAGAAAGAGCAGAGCAGTGGACCCTTACTCTTGCAAGGAATTCTAAGACGGGTTTGTGCAAGATCTTCTCATGTTCCAAGACATACTCTTCACAATCTGCTCTTTGTCTAAAGCTTTAGGATATTTCCAAAAGAGTTTCAACAGATGGAACATAAAAGGAATTGCAACAATATCACAAAGGAACAGCGAAGGTGAATTTTCTCCCCAAATGGGGGAAGTATATAGCAATAGCATTGCAACTAATTTGTCAAAACATTATGGTTTGTTATGAAAGATGGAAAGTCCACACTTGCTCCGTTTTTATCAGGACAACAGAAAAAAGAAGAAGAGGTCAAGTCTGGGCATGTTTTCTCTTCTCTCTGTAAAAAAACACCATACAAGCATGTCCTCATCTGTTCAATTTTTGGTAGAGATCATGGAACTTCAAGGATAACATAGAAAGAAATAAGACAATCTGCAGGTCATAACCATATAGATAGAGAATGAATTGGATCTATCCTTATAATGGATTAGTGCAGCGGTGTCAAATTCAAGGCCCTTAGGTCAGATCTGGCTCATGGGGTGCTTAAATCCGGCCCACGGTGCTGGCCTTGAAGTAGCAAAGGAAATGTGGTGCCTCTGGCAGCCAAAATGAGGTGCAAGGGGCTGTGTGCAGCTCTCCCATGTCCCATCTTTGGCCTGGATGGCCTCCTGCAACACCCCACCGGCCAAAATGGGACCCCCCCATGCCCCATTTTGGCTGGCAGGTTGCTGCAGGAGGTGTCCATCCCATTTCTCCCCCTCCCCAGCCGGTCTGTGGAGGAGAACTACAATGCTGATCTGGCCCTCGAAGAAATCCAATTTGACATCCCTGGATTAGTGGAATAATTTGCACACTAAAAACATAAATATGTGGATTTGAGATCATTAAGCTTTCTGAGTTGGAGTGGCTCAAAGAGGTAGCAACTCAACAGAAGACACTAAAGTTTGCTACAGCCTGGTTTGGACTTGGTCTGCTTAATGCTCCAACTTTTTACACACCTAGGGAAAAAAGCGCCCAGTTTTGTTTTTATAGTTTGCAGGCTGACAATTTAATGGAAAAAGTGTTGAAAGTTATAAAACTTGGGGTCAGGCTTTTCTTCATCAGCATGGGCAATAAGTTAAACACCAGGAACTATCAAGAATGTATCACATCAAACCATGACACACTAGCAATATGAAAAGCCTCGGGGAACTATAATAAAGATACTGAAAGTTCAGGAAGGGCTCTGAAAAAAAATCACTGACTAAGCTGCTCCAGTTTAGCTGCACCGGTCATAAATGGCTTTCAGAGGCTCCCCTGTGGAATCCCATTAGAGAGAATAAGATCCCACTTCCTTTGAAAGAGCTCTGTCAAATGTCACTCTGAGACCCAAAAGGGGAAAAAGTATCCTTTATTATCATGCTATTATAGAAAAGGTATTTTGTATATAGCCAGTCACATACTTTTTGAGGGTTTTGCCTATTTTATTTTAGTTATCTTGATATTCATCAAGTTCTGTGCTAAACCATGGAAAATAACAACTCTGTTTGGAAGGAAGGGCCATTTAGAATTAATCATAAGAATGCCTTGGGGAGTCTGATTTTTTTTGTGTGCTTAAACCATCCTTTGGTTGTAGAAAATTATACAAAACTAAGAAAATTGTTGGGATTAAGGGTGCCCTTTTTTTAACTAATTCAGTTTAAAGAGAGTCTGAGCAATAGGGCAGAAGGCAGATAATGCATAGACTTCCTGTCAGGCCTGGAAGCCATCTTTTTTGTTGGATCTTCAGGCCTGCCACATTTACTACTGTGGGAAACTGGGAGGGGGGGTTGTATGGAACCAGGGTGATATATAATCATAATAACATTCCTTTTTCAGAGAGTCAAGTACATCTTGCCCTGCACCTGGACGGCTGGAACTGGGACGCATCTCCAGTTGGGACGGTGCTTTGATTGGATCATGTGATGGACATGAGGGTGTTGGGCAAGGACTTGAACTTTCCTTTGGGTGGGGAAAGAATAGAATAGAATAGAATAGAATAGAATAGAATAGAATAGAATAGAATAGAATAGAATAGAATAGAATAGAATAGAATAGAATAGAATAGAATAGAATTTTTTATTGGCCAAATGTGATTGGACACACAAGGAATTTGTCTTGGTGCATACGCTCTCAGTGTAGATACGTTCATCAAGAATCATAAGGTACAACACTTAATGATAGTTACAGGGTACAAATAAGCAGTCAAATCATATTAGGAAACAGTCAATATAAATCGTAAGGATACAAGCAACAAAGTTACAGTCTGGAAGCTTTCAGATTCGGGTTTTCCCAGATGTGCCAATATGACATCTCTAATAAAATGGAGCTTTGAGGCAACTCACACCTCAGAGTTTTCTTTTGTTGGGACTGTTAGTTGGAACCCTGACACTTGCATTTTAGAGAAAAATGTGCAAAAGGCTCACTTTGTCATAAAATAGAAGAAATGAAGATCAAGCTGTGATCATCATCTTCTAGGACTGGATGAAATACTTTTTGTGCCAAGGTCTGCAGCAAGTCTTTAGCATACCACTCAAAAAGGTAAGAGGTGAAGTTGACTCAAGAACAGGACTTGTTTTCATTTTATTTTCATGTAAATACAGGGAACATAATGGATGTCCAAGAATATAATTTTTTTTTCCCCCGGAACACATTAAAAATTACAACTTGATATTAGACCCAGGGCTCCCTTAGAGCAAAAGATTGTTTTGTATCGTAGATACAAACGTTTTGGTAAAGAAATTTTGTGTTTAGCAATATCACAAAATATAAATCATCTTGATTAAAATTAGTTTCATTAAAATCTTGTTGATCGTTCAAGAACTTTCTTTAAGCCATCCAATATAGTATACTGTATTTTCATTTTGTTGGTTTTTAAAAGCAATCTATTTTTATCAATATTTTTGCTATTTAAAAATACAGTAGATCGAGATTCTGAGGGAAACTGAATGGCAAATTGAAGATGTCTCTGCAAAAGTAGAGTTGATGACCATAGAAAAGTCAAAGGAACCAGTGAGTAAACGGGTTCCTTTGGAAGCTCTCTGGATAAGGAGAGGGTGGGAGATCCCCCACATGTGCTACTTCCCACAAGGAGATTGTAGAACAGTGGTTTTCCATGGGTTTGAGCACTTGGAGATGATGGGATTAGCCATTTTACTTGCAACCGTGGCAGAAATTTTTAAAGGGAACTAAGTTTGCAAGCCTCACTTCCTAATTACTTTCGGAAATTGTTCATGAACTAGTTCTAAGCTATTAAGATCTTCAAAATGACAAGTTTGAAAATGTGGGTGAGTCTGCCTTTAATCCTTAATGAAAGAAAACTAATTATAAGCTTAAGAATTTAAAAAATATGAAATAAAAAGCAAAAAACCTAAATAAGATCTTTATCTTAGAAAATTATAAACAGAATGAGGGTCCAGATAAAAATGAAAGTTTGAAACTTGTACAATAACATTTTGGAATTAATTATAAAGTTCAAACAGCTACTCATAGGAAATAGATCCTATTTTGGTTTTTACAAGACACAATATAGATAAATAATTACATGATTTCAAAAACTGGTCACTAGAAGAGAGTAAATATTTTAGATACGGGAAAGCTATACATGCCTACTATATGGTTATGACAATAAAAAAAAATACCAAAGGAGACTTTTGAAGAATGAATCAGAAAATAGCCACAATATCAATAATGTCAGTAATAATGTCTGCTTCTATGGTTAGACTTGGTCCAAAAGATGTTATTGAAGAAATGTCAGATGTAGCACAAATTTTACCTGACAAGATAGGGATGGTATCAAAAGCAGATTAATAATTGACAAGGGAATGATTTACAAAAGGATCTTTCACTGGGTCTGTAAAAATAACTGACTGAGGCTTTAGAATTTAAAAAGAAAATACAAATGACAAACCAAGAGAGTGACCTGGATAATTTTTCCTACTGGATTTACAAAAGAGTTTTGTTAAAATTTTAAAGAACTTTGTGCAAATGGGGCAAAGAAGAAATCAAGAGAAATCAAATTCTACAATATTATTTGAATGAAGTAGATTAAGACTATTAGAAGAAGGAATATAAAGTTGGTTTATTTGATCAAAGTTTTTAAGGTAAGAAATATTACTTTTGGCTACCCTTTATGGACTTTCAGCTGATATAGGACTGAAAAGATGGTGTTTTATGGATTCATTTATAGATAAAAGATAAGTTATGGGATAAAGAGATAAATGTTTGGAACTATAGAGAAGGTGAAGAGTTACTAAGTTTGTTTATATTAGTGATGAAGGTTGGAAGTAAATTCTTTTCTTTATTATATTTCCTTTTCTTTATAATATTCTTACTTTTTGCTATCTTCTCTTTTATCTCTTTTTCTTTCTTTTAACTTGTACTTTTTACTTCTCTCCATTTTCTTTAAGTTCAGTTTGTATTAGATTTTACTACTATAATCAAAAGTCTTAATACATTCTTAATACAAATTAAACACATACAATTATGGTTAGCTATACTTGTAGTTAATTATAGTTATATTATTCTTTTACTGTTCGCATTTAAAACTCAGTTTGCATTTTATCTCTGTTTTATAACAGGGGTACAGGCCAATATTAAAAAAAAGTTTAGGAGAACAGATTGTAGGCTTCTTTGAGCATTGAAAAGCAAATAATTACTGAGCCAATTTTGAATCTTCAGTTTGCCCGTTCTTGTTTTAAAAAGCTGTTTTAACCAGTACATATTCTAGGTAAGAAAGTAAGGGGTTTTTTTTTCCTGCACATATGGAGAACTATGCAAAGCTCTGTATGTATTAAATATAAAGTGTAACAACTTCAATATATATCATAATATATAATACTTATTATAGCGCTGCTTTGAATTCAGATATTGTATCATCAAAGTTGACTGAACTATGACCCAGTTCCATGGTAGGGAAATACCCTATGTCTTACTGTTCACATTGGATTGTACAACTATGAATCTTATATATGTAATTATAAGGTAAATTACATCAAAAAATATATGTATCTGCACATATGATTATTTTGATGGCTTGTGTTATTCTGAAAATTATAATTACTTTTAAGGTACTTGTATTATTATAGTGATAATATATTGAGAGATTTAGCAAATTGGATTAGAAAGACATGACTTCCCTTTGTAGCATATATCAGCATGTACAAAGCCCAAATAAAATGCCTGTAAGTTAAATAAATTATTATTATCTGTTCACAACAATATGAATTCACAGCTTCAATACCAGTTCTTTAGCTGCTATTAGCTTCATATGCATTGAATTCTTCCCAAGAGTCTAGGATGTCATAATGTATCGGCATAGTATACATGTGTGAATCCAAATAGTAATTGACAGATGGAAATTTTGTGAATGTGCAAATTTTCTAAGTGCCATCAAAAATGTTTTGGTATGCATTCCATTCCATTCCATTCCATTCCATTCCACTCTTCTTTAATGTTTTCCTTTTGAATTCAATTTAAAAATAAATTAAAAATAAATTTTAAATAGTTTAAAACTGAGTGCCTATCTGAAGTCAATTTTTTCTTATTGCCATCCATCACAACTATTGAACCATGTGTTTTTTTAGAGTCAAATGCAACCCAAATGAAACAAAGTGGCACTACTGCTGGTATCCTGAAGCTTTAAAGGTTGTCATTTATATAAGTCTCTTGCTCTATACCCCCAGCTCTCTTTTTATTACTGATACAGTAAATTCACATGGCAATTCAAACTGAAAAGAAAAGCTTCATGACATGCGTTGGTTAAAATGATTCATTATAATATTATATTTATTAGTCACAATGCAATAGGATCCAGTCAAGCAATTAATTTTGGAGAATTTCTTTGTGCAAATTGATATACGTGAGTCATTATTGTACACACAAAGCAAGAATGGGATGTTGGTGAAGAGAAAGGGAAGGCAGAGAACGAGAAAAGTGAGATGAAGTTATTTCTACTGGAGGTTCCTAAACTCCAATTGTTCTGAGTCAACAAAAATAATCATAGAATATATTTTGGCTCCCATTTGTTGGCTCCACTGTTTGATGATAAAGAACATGGAGAGGCTGCCAATAAACAGGAGTTGCCAACAACATTTCTATTTTGCATAGAATAACTGCAAAGTTAAGAATTTTGGATAAGGACTCACAGCAAAAGACAGGAGGCTTTCTTAATACCACTGGAAATAATGTTAGGGAAGGAAGTTATTGACTTTCTTCCAGCTATGGTTTAAAACTATCAGTGTAGCCACTGGGAAGTGGTACATGTAGCTATTAAAATAAACATGCTAAAAAAAGTTAAAGGGTATATAAAATCATATGGGAAATAAAAATGTCAAAGAAAGATAGAAAAGCTGATGTTTGCCATAATGAAAATATTTGAAGACTGCAAAAATTTGCATGAGATAAAATCAATTATTTGTCCCTTTAGACAAAGAAAAGTCATGAAGAGAATCATGTTGGAAGCCTAAGCAGCCCAAAATAAAAACTGAAATAAATCTGCACTAGAACAGTAAAATGGAAAGATAATTGACAAATTTTTACAAAGTCTCAAAATGTTTTACACACATACAGACCCACATCTATGATTTAGGCTTTATATCTCCAACTGACCAAAAAGATAACAAAAAATTCTATTGGTGTGCATTTCTGCAACATGATGAACCTTATTAAATTGGGTCAATTATGTTCTTATTTGAAGACTTTTGCCCTAAAATAAAAAGATTGTTGATACCTATTACAGATAGTCACCATCATACCAATTAAAAATGGAAAGCAGTGCAACAAGCAATATTTTATTATTAATAATTTAAAGAACACATTTAACATACGATGTGAGTCATGAATCATTGTTAGAACTCACATGGCCATAATTTACTCTAGTCTAACATACAAATCAATGACAGGCATTGATATGATTTACAATTGCTTGGTTCATGCAGCAGAAAACACTAAATATGGCTTTGCAAGTTTACACAGAAACATACATAAGATGAAGAGGATCAACCACTCAAAAGGGAGGGATACACAGACACATATGCATACATATACATACATCCACTGAGAGAAAGACACTCCAAAAACATGGGCAAATTTCCTCATGTAGTCATGTGGAAGACGTTAGAAACGTTTGAAGTATTTTGAAATGGTTGAAGTATTTTGCTTGTCTCGGGAATATCTGGACTCAAATTCCCTGTCAGCTTTGAACCTCGTTAATTGTGCAAACTGCTATCTTTCAGCCTCACTGGGTTAATGTGGGCTATCCCATTTTATCTTCACATGTAAATTATCTTGAAGTTACTATGGGAAAACGATATGTGAATGTGATACTAATAGACATTTTAACAATAGTTTCAGGGAGATGGAGTTACTTAGCACTACAAACTCGTTACTCAGAGATTTAGCAGAGATTGCCTTTCAGAAAAAGAGGCAAGATGTCAGTTAAGGATTTATTTTATTTTATTTTATTTTTACTGGAGCCCTGAGGTGGTACCCAGTCATCTTGATGTGTTTTTATTCCTGTACTTCTCTTCACTGAAATCTATCTATGAATGACATGCTTCACAATCTTTTTGGTTTCCAGCCATGAATGTTGTTCAGCCTTCCTTAGGATGTCTGGTGGACTGATTCATTATAGTAAACAAAACAAAACAAAACAAAACCCAGCATGAAACAAAAGAAAATCCAGATATCAATTTCTGAAACCCACTGATGCAAATAGGTTTGCAATATGAAACAGCTCTTAGCTGTCTAAAATCTCATTCCTTTAAAACAAATGTTGATCACAAAACCTCTTTGATGCTAAATTCCCTTCGTTCATTAAAAAAGAGGGAAAAACTAATAAAGCAGGCATGAATAATCACCGTTTCAAGCTACTGTCCTAGAAATCTCAATAAAAGGTTCTGCATGATGGTTGCATAGCTATTTATCCACTAATATTAAGGCACATACTTTCAGAATCTTAAGAGTTTGGGTTTAAAAGACTATGTATTCGTACATGGTTTTGTATGTGATTTTCTTCTATTTTGGCTTACCATGTTGTGTAAAGTCAGCCATAGCAATTTGTACACCAAAACTGAGTGCTTAGACTGAGAGTCACTAAGCTTAAAGATCACAGCAGGTTTTGTGTAGAATATCGAAGGCCATGCTTCAAAGGAACCAAAGCTCAGTTTGGAAAGACCTATTAAGTTTAAACTTTAAAGCATTTGTATGGAACATTGAAATCTGTGAAGCCCCTAAAATACAAATGGGATGACACACTATTTACTCTGGGAATTACAAAGTGGATGGGGACCCCATATGCAGTCCCCTGAAGTCACACTGTGTGTTATAAGTGGGTGAAGACAGCTATTATAGCCCACTGATAGAAGAGAATATTTGTAGTTCAGTATCAAACTGTGGGGTCCTTGGGGCTCTCTGAGCTTTGTTGTTTGCTTACAGACATTTCATTAATTCCAGGTTGCTTCTTACTAACCAAAGAGAGAAGTAACCTGGAATTAAGGAAAAACTTCCTAACAGTGAGGACAATTAACCAGTGGAATAGCTTGTCTTCAGAAATCATGGGCGCTCCATCATTGCAGTTTTTTAAAGAAAAGACTAGACAGCCACTTGTGTGCAATAGTATAGGTTAACCTGTTTGAGCAGGGGGCTGGACTAGAAGACCTCCAAGGTCCCTTCCAGTTCTATTCTATTCTGTTCTGTTCTGTTCTGTTGTTCTGTTCTGTTCCGTTCCGTTCCGTTCCATTAACTCTAAACTCTAATTACCTAACCTAACTACCAGTAGCTAATATCACCAGCACCAAGGATCCCACATGTTATAGGTTATTCAACAAACTTAACACTGTGTGTTATGTGTACCTGGCCAAAATGATAATAGTCCCACCGAATGCTCAAAGGACACAGATGAAAGTATGCAACATCCCAATGTCCCAATGATATAGAAGTAAAAGGGTGCACACGCTGCTTCTCTGTCTAAGTGTCTATACTCATAACTGCTATGTTCACATAGTTTCTGTATAACTTGTACAACTAGTCCAAGAAGCATCCTAATTATGTTTTGAGTCTCAAAGATCAAGTAAGGAGCAAATTCAACTACCTAAATATAAACTCTGGATCTTTGGATGGTTTTGAAAATGTATTTCTGTTTCTCAGAGCCAACCAAACCTTCTTTTCTTGCTTGCTTTTTTTCTCTCTCTTAAATATCCTGCACTTAAATTTCAATCATCCTGAGAATTTGAGAGATGTCATCAAATACAATGCTAAAAAGTGCGATATCAGGAGAGAGGCCACCTTTTCACCTAGACAAAGAAAACAGCTTCTGCAAGGCAGAAAGTATAGCTGTAACATATCTATTTGGGTTAGAGATTGACTACTAAGTATGCTTTCTAGCACTAATTTCTGATCGTCTGTCAGAAAGAGACAGCTTTAGCTTATAGGGTACAATGATGAGTATTCTATTACTCTTTTGTCCTGGCCTTTTAAAATCCCGAGTTAAAGTTAAAACACACTAGCATGCTTGTTATCTTTATTTGTAGAAAAATTCCATTTTCTCATTACATAGAACAGTATAAAACATAGTGATTCAGGCTCTATGTAGGGAGAGCTCAGACCCACCCTGGAAAGCTGCCTAAAAATTCTCCTGTAATTATATTGGAAGTTGTAGTTACCCATGTTTCCCCGAAAATAAGACAGGGTCTTATTTTCTTTTGAACCCCGAAATAAGGGCTTGGCCTATTATCAGGGGGTCTTATTATTTCGGGGGTGCAGGAGGCCCTGGGCGGCCTACGTACTCACAGCCAGGAGTCCGACAGAGAGAGGCTCCCTTTGCATGCCGCCATCAAGCCCCTCCCCTCCCGCGGGTGTGTGTGTGAACGTGAGCAGCCCAAAAGTACCAAGCCGTGCGACTATCCCCACCCCCCGCTCACGCGCCTCAAACTCTGCCTTTGCAGCTTCCAAACCCCAGCCAGGGAAGGCCACTCTGGGAATGTGCTTCCCACTCTATGGTGATGGTCGCCTGAGGCCTCCCTCTCCCCCTGCTCCTCTCCACTCCAATTGCCCCACAATCCCCCCACCTGAGTGCTGACTGATCAGAGTACCTGTTGGAGAACCTGGGAAGCCCCTCTGTCTCAGGAGTCACCGGACTGGATGGCGATCAGGCCAGACTCTTCCTGGGGAAGGGACTCTCGTGGGACCCTTGCCCACCCTCCCTTCCTCCTGCAGGTCCAGTTTATTCTTTCCAGGCGCCCGGCAACAAGACGCCGGGCAGCCGCACCGAAGGCAGCCCTGACAGACACAGCTTGGCTGGCCCAGCCATGGTCTACACTCCTCGCCCACAGCTGAGCTTGGTTGCGGGGGGCACTGGGCCTTTGCAGGCGGCAGCAGCAGCAGCAACACCTGCAGTGCCTCAGCCATCCCTGCCAAGACCTGTGCCCAGCTGCATGATGCACCAGGCCTGCAGTTGTAGTCCTCCGCGACTGCCCGCCATGCCCTGGGGTCGTGATGCTTGCGCTGGTGTTGCTGTGGCAGGCACTCGGTAGCGTAGGCTATGCGGACGCGGCACCTGTGTGCAGGGGTGAGCCACCACCATGGCACAGGAGCTGGCGCTCAAGGTCTACAGTCAGTGCCACGGGCGGCAAAAGGGGCAGGGAGTTCATTGGGAGGGTTGTAGGGGTGAGGGACCTGTGTATATGTGCATGTGTGTGTGAGAGAGGGGTGGTCTTGGCCTTATTTTCGGGACATGTCCTATTTTCGAGAAAACATGGTAGTACAAAATGTACCCTGCCTGCCTTCACTCTTGTTACTCAGAATCCTGGGAAATTATGTTTATAAAACAGACTTCTGCCTACTGTTGGTGAGATGCATGTGCTAGACAACATAGTTTGGGCGACCACAAATAAATCACACAGGTTTGGAACAGAACGCTTTGCAAAGAAAATGGGACAAAATAACAGAATCCCCTAATTATGTAGCACTCTTTAGAATTCTCAGCAGATCTTCCTATTTGCCAATTAATTTGTAGATCAACTACTTTTAGCTACAGAGATGTGAACTCCCACATTATAAATTTACAGGTAGTCCTTGATCACCACCGAGTCCAAAATTTCCATTGCTACATAAAACAGCTGTTAAGTGAGTTTTGTCCCATTTTATCACCTTTCTTGCCACAGTTGTTAAATGAAACTGCAATTGTTCAGTTAGTAGCAAGATTGTTATGTGAATCTGGTTTCCCCATAGATTCTACTCATCAGAAGATCGCAAAGAGTGATCATATGACTCAGGGACACTGCAACTGTCATCAATACATGCCAGTTGCCAAGCATCCAAATTTTGATCACATGACCATGGGGATGCTTCCACAGTTGTAAGGGTGAAAATGGTCATAAGCAGTGATAAAGTTCAAAATTTTTCCCTACTGGGTGTGGCTTGGTGGGGGGGTGTCCTGTGACTGAGTGGGCGTGGCCAACTCAACATCACTCACAGCCATGCCCACTCAGTCACATGACCCCCCCAAGCCACGCCCACAGAACCCGGTAGGAATTTTTTTTAAATTTCTATTCTACCTATTTTCCCTTGTTGCAAGATGCCTGCAGCCGCAGCCTCTTTTTTTTGGTGTGCATGGAAGCACTTCTTGCACCAAGAGATGTAGCAGCTGCAGGCTTCTTGCAGCAAAAGTTACCGGAGCCACTCCTCTTCTTGAACGCGCCTCCACCATCACCTCCCTGTTCCATGCACCGGCTGCACACGCGCACACCATTGCCTGCTGCCGCTGATGAATGACAAATGAAGAAATAAATGGTGTGTGCATGCATGGCTGGTGCATGGAACAGGGCGGGGATGGTGGCGGCGCATTCAAGAAGGGGAGTGGTTCCAGTAACTTTTGTTGCAAGAAGCCTGCAGACGCTGTATCTTTCAGTGCAAGAAGCGCCTCCAGGCGCACCAAAAAAAAGAGGCTGCGGCTGCAGGCATCTTGCGACAAGGTGGGCAAGATGCGGGCTGGTGGGGAGTCTTGCCTTCCCTGGCAGACAGCCATGGGAGGAAGGTAAGGATGCATCGCGTGGTGAAGGGAGAGCAGGCAGCGGGTGGCCGGGGGGGGTGGCTCTGGGGCAAGGCTGGAGACGGGGAATGGTGCATTCCCCAACCCGGTTGAGGCAAGTAGCAAGCGGGCAGTGGCTCCAGGGCCTCAGGGAATGGCACGTCCCTGGGTCCCAGCCCCCGACCCAAGATGAAGGGTGAGCGGGCAGCATGCATTGTTTACCTTTGGTGAGCTGAGTGGGCGAGGTGATTGGCAAGGCCAATCACCACGTGGAGAATGCAACATATATAGGGCAGGGTGGGTGGGTGGGCGAGTCGAGCAGCCAGAACGGGCGAGCGAGCTGCCGGAAGGGGTGAGCGGCAACTGTGTGAGCAGGTGACTGGGCGGGCATGGGTGGGGCCAACCAGGGGTGATTTTTACCAGTTCGGCAAACCAATTCAAATTGTCCCTATCAGTTCGCCCGATCTGATCAAATTTACCTCCTGGTCATAAGTCATTTTTTTCAGTGTGGTTATGACTTCGAATGGTGAATAAAACAAATGGTTGAGGACTACTTGCAATATCAATAAAATGACTTTGTTTTGAAGTTTTGAAAAAAAGCAGCAGGATAATATATTTCACAATTTGGATGAATTATTTAAAATGATAATTATTCCAATTCCAGCTTCTATCCTAAATGGGGAAGACGTAAAGTGGTCTTCTTAACTGGAAAAAAAAAAGCCTAACAAGAAGGTAGGTCTTCATTACTTTTCTAAAAAGACAGATATTCTCCAGTGACCTTTTTCACTGCAGAAGCACGAAAGAGAAGTTAAACATAATTGTGGTTTCTAATGAAATGGACAGAATGCAATTTGGAGCTTTTCAACAGCTTTTCCCTCTTTACACTACAAAGACCCACTCATAATGATATTGAAACTCCTAGTAGCCTTTGTTCCATTCTTTCAAACCCCAGCTGCCCTCCTGAAAACATACAGCTCAATTTAATGAAGTATTGATACCTATTAAAATCAAGCCAAAGCTTTTCTTTAAGTCCGAAGAACACGACTCTTCCCAAACCAGCTTTACGATGCTTTCAAAAACTTCAAAAGAATGTATTCATTATCAATATCATTACCGAGGCCAAATATGTTTTTAATATTCCAGCGTGCACCAAAAATGCATCACAGAAGGTCCCAGTGGGTTTCGCCTTATTCTTATTCCTTTAAAAAAAAAAAAACAGATTTTGGTGACTCATAGAATTAAAGACGAACTTGAAAATAGCTCTATGAATAAGCACCAGTGGATGATTTGCCCATAAAGTTCTCAATCTCCCAGAAGAGGCATACAAGTTCTGAGCCTGATAACTGACCAACCATGTCTGCTGCCTTTTGGAACATCCTGAGACTTTGGTTAGCAACATTAGTAGTTTGTATGGCTATAAAACTGTGGTAGGAGTCCTCAAATAAGCTTCACACAGTTTTTTAAAAAATAACATCAAAACAAAAACAGCCCCGCCAAGACTTCTAAATCTCGATGAGAAACAAATTCCAGATCTATTGACATGTGATATTGCCCTACCCTAACTTCATATAATTGCTGGTTTAAAAGCTAAACTTCGCAAAATGGTAATCAGTGATCTTCAAGCTAGACAAAATCCTTATGCAAACATAGAACAGATGTCTTCTATTCCTAAGAGTGGAAGAAGAACAGTCAAATGTTCATTGACTTGAAACAGCAGGAAGAAAAAGACAGTGGATTTAAACCCCGGGATTAACATACAAACAACTCGATTGCTGCCTTCTGCGATAGGCTTATTTTTTGCATATACATGAGTTATTTCTACTATAAAGCGACTTAATTAGCCATGTTGAATCTGGGTAGTTTTTGCTGTTTAGCTAATACAGAGTTGAGGTTTTTTTACAGAATAATAGCTAGCAATAGCAATAGCTAGTGTGAAGTCTGTCAGATGCACCATTTGGCCTCTTGTTGAGGCCAAAAGTGAACTAGCCCTATGTATTTGGCCTCTAGTCAATCACATTCTTTTTAATGGCTATGTCAAAGATAGGCAAAGTGGTCTCCACAGGCTTCAATGTGCCTGTGGATATTTCTTTTGGCTCATCTCTATTTGCAGTAATATTTTTGAGCAACAAAACATTAGGTGGCTGTATTTGGAAATACAGGCAGTCCTCGATTTACAACATTTCATCTAGTGGCTGTTGAAAGTTGCAACAGCACTGAAAAATGTGACTTATGACCGTTTTTCACTCTTATGATCCTTGCAGCATCCCCAAAAGCCACATGATCAAAATTTGGATGCTTGGCACCTGACTCATCTTTATGATGGTTGCAGGGTCCCAGGATCAAGTGATCAGCTTTTGCGAACTTCTGACAAGCAAAGTCAATAGGGAAGTCTGGATCACTTAACAACCGTGTTACTAACTTAACAATGGGAGTGATTCACTTAATAACTGTGACAAGAAACATCCTCAAATGGAGCAAAATTCACTTAACTGTTTGGCTTAGCAACAGAAAATTTTGACTCAATCGTGATCATAAATTGAGGACTAGCTGCATACCTAACCTTTCAGGGAAAAAAAGTATCCACATATCCAAGTGTGAAAGAGAACATATTGAGGAGAGGTTCTACAGAGGTTATTTTTGACAGGCCAAACCCATAGAAACAGTCAGTTTCTGAACAGACAGAAACTGCTCCATGGTTTTCATCATATGAGAGCATTCATAATATGCTTTTAAACTTTCAAATGTATCCAAAGGCCATTTTCTGTCCTTGGGCTATCTTATTCTAGAGAGAATACAGAACGAATTTATACTTGCAAATATAAACACACATATATACACAAGCACAGCCTAAATAGGTCAATCTCTAAGTCATTCTGGGTTTTTGGAAAAATCAGAGTTGAATGATGATAACTAATTAGTGCTCTTCAAAAATATGCTTCTATTTTTTTCTCCCAATTTTCACTAAATTTGATGAAAGTGTCTGTGTGTAATCAAATTCAGAAATGACACAAGGAGAGAAATTCCAGGAAATTCTCTTAGGTGGAATGTTCTGTATGAGAGATGGTATGTCCTGGTTTTCACGATATAATTATTTTTCCAGTGGAACACAACCTAGCTTCTCAATATTCAGTTACATCTCAAGGGAAAAAAATTATGAGGAAACACAAATGGCGTTTTTCAAACAGGAGAATCTGAGCAATCAGGGATATTTCAGTCTCAAGATAAGATGGGTAACAATAAACAACAACAGGCACAACAGAGCATTCTACCCTCTTCAAAAATAAATTCAAAAACACTGCCAAGAGAAATTAAAAAACAAATTCTCGACCACCCTGAAAACAGGCTAAAAAGCAGAAGCTGATTTCAACAACTAAGTTTAAATAAGATGAAAATGTTTGAAAAACTGTAAGATAGGGGTTGACCCGACATCACTTGCCTGATAATGACTGAAATGTAAGTACATTGTTAGTACAGTGGTCTAAAGCACCCTGTTATTAAGACCAGCTGCCTGCAATTACTGCAGGTTTGAATCTCGCCAGGCTCAAGCTTGACTCAGCCTTCCATCCTTTCTAAGGTAGGTAAATTGAGGACCCAGTTGTGGGGGCAATAAGCTGACTTTGTATAAATATACAAAAGGATGAAGGCTATTGCTTAGCACATTGGGTCTTCGGAGAGGGGCGGCATATAAATTGAATAAATAAAATAATAAATAAATAAATAAATAAAATCTCAGGACAGATTTTTATTCCTCTCCTTAAAAGCAGTCAGCAGTTTTTCTGTCAGCAAATATTCTAGTCAGGCTGAAATGTTCTAGTTCAGGGGTGTCAAACTGGTGGCCCACAGGCCAAATGCATCACAGTCCACACCCACCCCAGCTCCGCAAAGGGGAAAAACATTGTGATACGTCATATGATGGCAACATGACGTGGCGAGTTTGACACCCGTGTTCGAATGTATACTACTCCAAGCAGTGGGTTAGACTGTATCATGTCTAAAGCCTCTTGCAACCCTTGAATTCTATGGCCCTTTGTTGATGAAGTACAACTTCCAATAGAAGAAGATGGAAAGAATTCCTTTTCACCAATGCCCTCCCCTGCATCAATCCTTCAGAACAATCTGATAAGTAGCACAGATGGCAAAACTGGAAGCTGCAACAGATGTCCATCATCCTCTTCCATAATTCAAAAGATACTGAATTCCCAAAGTAGGAGAACAGGAAGGCGAAACAATATTGGATCTACTTCACTGAGTAAAAAAAACAAAACCAAACAGGCAAGAGGCAAAACAGGATTGCATAATAAATCTATTCAAGAGATTGATAATCATTTAAATACATCTACATTAATATTTAAATTAAACTAATTCTGAGGTCTTAGTAATAAATGAACTCATCAATTCTAAGCACATAAGCTCTGAATGAAATATTTCTTGTTTGTGGTAATTAGTTTACCGTCATGACTATTGGCATAGAATATTTTAAGAAGGAATGTTTTAAAGTTATTTCAAAGTGTCCTTTAAAAAAATACACAACAAGTTCTACAATTGGTATGTCAGTGCAGTTCCTCAAATATCTTTGGAGAGACATAGGATAAGATTGAACATCAGCCTCTGAGACTAGGTGACTTCGGGAAGATCTTCCAAAGCTAAGATTGAACCTGTACCTGGATCTTTCCAGTCTTAGTGCAAGACTTTCACTGGCACGCTAGTCGTAGGCCATGTGTTTGGTTTTTAAAAAGAGCACTTTAAAAGCACTTTGAAAATGCAGAAAGAAGTGTTATGTACTCACCTTAAGCTCCAGTAGGAAAGGCAAGATCAAACTTTAAGAAAGAAATAACTTATAAATAAATAAATAGGGTAGCTTTGACTTAGAGCTAAGAGGTTTTCACTTTCTCCCACAATCTGAAAATGTACTTCTCTAATTGCTCCCCTTATTCCTTTCACAGGGTCTATTGCAGATTTCCTACCACACTGAGTCAGAAAAAGCAGCATGAAAGAACTTTGTCAGAGGTAGCTCCCTTCTTTGAAATGCCCTCCCAGGAAGGAATGCTTAATGTCTTTTGGGCATCAGGCAAAGACACTGTTATTCTCCCAGACAGTTTTTTAAAAATAATGGCTCAAAACTATCACAACATTGTATATTCCAACTTCTGTTTCCTCCCTCCCTCCCTCTCTCTCTCTCTCTCTCCACTCATTGTTCATTTTGTCTTGCATATTTTATATTCATTTGTTTTATATCCTCTCCCCCCATCTACTATTTATGATTTTGAATTTTATTGTAATCTGTCTGGAGAGGTTTTTTTAAAAAAAGTTAATCTTTTAAATCTTTAAAAGAAATCTATTAAAACGTTCTATTGGTTTTGTTGGAAAAACAACATCCTATACACATTTTGGGCTGCAGCAAATCAATAACAGAAGCCAAGCTGCACTGATTCTACAGGATGACATGGTTACTTGAGTTCTTGAAAGAGGGGTGATCCTCTCAGAGCTCACCTCTCCTTGCACAGGTCTCAGTCAGAAGTGTTTGCAGCTTTTCTTAACCTGGATAAGGATTAAAACCAGCGGGGCAAATAAAAGTATGGAAGATTTACTAGATACCTTCTAGCCTCTTAAAAAAATATGTCTCTTGTAGTACCATAGGAAAGCCATTATATATCTTTATTGGACTGACAATAGCTGGATTCCAATGTGCCTGCACAAATTGCTCTTTGGATTTGTAGATATTCATACAGGACATGTGGAAAGAAGCCATTTAGTCCTGAGAGTGAGAAACTTCTGTAGAATTTCTTTCCTGTCAAAGCATTTGATGTTTGTTGGGTTTCCGAAACATTGAGCAGATCGCAAGTATAGGTTTATTATATAAATAGCTCATTCAGTCTATAGTATTTCTGCATTCTTCTCCTAAGGGGATATGTTCTTTCGATGACTGGATGCACTCAGTTTAATAGCACATTGTCCGGAAGCAGTGGAATAGCTGGGAGCCTGCCATCCTTCACACATTCTCTGGATATTCTCTTAGCTGGCAGAAGGTAATAGCACTGCTTATGGCCAGACACTTTCAGTGAACGTTAAGGCTTAATAATGATCACAGCTGAATTGCACCTACATTCAGCGCACACCATCTCAAAACATTGACCTAACGCCTTCAGCATTTTAGAAAGGTTGTCTCAGTAAATTCAACTGCTGGTATGAAACTGGATGTATTTGGAAAGCCGTATTGCTCCTCAACAATAACAAAGGGTACTTGGAAACTGAAAGGAGGGCAATAATTATGGAAGATGCAAAATGAAGCCTGTCCCTAAGTCCAGAATGTTTAGAAATTTGGCCTCTGCTGCTGTGGGTAGCATGACCTCAGGAGTGTTTGAATAACACACCTTTCCTAGCTCCAATTTTCTAATACAACTTTCTTTGCAAATATATCTGAAGATGTCATACTGCACAGCTGACAAATCAAAGCGATGAAGATGCATAGATTTTTTTATCGTTTGTGTGGCACCTTCGCTTTTTTCTCTCCACCCAGATAAACAACATGCATGGGGGTGGGGGAGTGGGGGCAGAGCTAACACTAGTGATGAAAAACATGTTTTAGATACGGTAAGTGAGGAAACCGCCATGCCTCCTCCAAAATTCACAATATCCCTGAAGTAGCTTTGTTCATTATACATCTGGGACACTGCTTTAGGTCTCCAAAAAGCTAATTGGTGGCATTCAACTAAGAATTAAGGAAAACTCTAGATAAAATTGCAGTCCTTTGCTTTGGTGGTTGTCCTAATTTTAAGAGTTCAGATATGATCAGCTTAAGGACTTAAATCTCAAGAGGTGTGTGTGTGTGTGAGAGAGAGAGAGAGAGAGAAAGAGAGAGAGGGAGGGAGGGAGGAAGGGAGGGAAGATTTGAATCCAGGAGCTCCTCTGTTAATGTAGAGATTAGTAGGGGCTGAAACAGCCAAGCATCAGAACTCCCCAAATGACAACACTACTAACTGCTCTATTCTCTACTATTTTCCAATAATTTTTCTCCAAAAATGCAAACATCCAGAATGCAGTTTTGTACAAAAGCAATATGACTCCCAAATAGCTTTTAGTTAATTAGACTCCCAATTAACTTTTAATGAACCTTTCCATTCTGGATATGCATTTCTGTGTCTCTCAGCTTTTTGATCCCACTGTTCCCAGATTTGACAGTATTTTGGTCAAAATTAGAATGCAAAATGGCCATCTTAAGACTAGGAATTCTTGGAATTCATTCTGAGTTCAATGTCTTCCCTAGGATTAATCCCTGGCAGATCCTATGCATATACTGTTCTTGCTGCCCTCCACATGTGTGATTTTGCTATATTTGAGCATGACCTGTATTCTTCTAATTCTACCTACCCCCTGTTCCTTTAAGGATTATTCCCCTTCATCAGGAATGAGAAAAGGATTAAAAAGTTTGTTGTGAATAATATGCAAAATATGGTCCTTGAGTAATAAGTTAAAATGAGATTAAAAGGACCCTCTCATCTAGTTTAATTCTTCAGCAGACATTAACTAGACCAGGTTCTTGCATTCTTAATCTAGAAGTCAGCAGGGGAATTTGTTATTACATTACAAGTTTGCCTCATCATTTCTTTTGCATCCTCTGAGGTCAACCACATGTCATTTTCTTAGATGCCTACCTAATGTTTCTTAGATGCATAGAGATTCTTGAAGAAAAAGACTGTATACGTGTATCAGATTTGTTTTGAAAGGGGTATTATACAGTGTGTCCATCAGAGTTAAGAGTAGTGATTTGCTGCCATGAAAAGCACATAAACACTCTAGAATACACACTAAATTGTAGTTACACTGAATTTAGTGGGATTTATTTACAAACAGCATGGTTAAGATCACTGTTAGCATATATTAGTGGGATGTTGAAGTAGAAAAAAGGCAGAAGGGGGTTGGGAGAGACAAAAGAGAATATAAATGTAAAGAGAACAGTTGTGGTGTAGAAAATGTAGAAGGTACTCAAGACGGAAAGGCAGGGAAGAAAAGGAGGGTCCCTGAGAGTTAAAGGTTCCACAGATACTGTTGCAGTCAAAAGACAGTTGGAACTAAGGGGGATTAAAAAAAAACAGGACTGAGAATGAATTAAAAATGCCATCTTAATGATGTGCTAATGCAGGTTTTTATTCACTGGTTGCACTTTGTCTGAAAGAAAAGAGCCAAGCCCTTGTGCTTTCAGAAAAAAATCTGATGGCAACATTAGAAACTGATAATAGCACAGGGCAGGGATGGGTGAGTTGTAGCCCAGAAGGTCTTCAGTGAAGTCTGATTGATACCCCATATCCTGTTCCTACCAGGGACCTTCCCCAGAGCGAAGCTGGACAAAGATGCTGAGGCAGACATTCCACCGGTGACACAAATGTGACGTACTTCAGCTTGTCTGCACTGTCCCCAAAGGGGGAAATTGGGAAGAGGGAAAATAAAGATTTTTGTGTGTGTGACTCATGTTCTCTTTACATGATCGTCATTAATAGCTGCATTTCGGCACAAAATTTTCATAGTATTAATACTTTTCACTGTTGGTGAAAAGGGACCATCTAAGGGACTGGTTTGGGCAAAACTCAGCAGTACTTTTTCCTGCGGCTGCTGATAAAAATAGGATCGCCAACATGATTGCCGACGTCCAATAACGGATATGGCACAAGAAGAAGAAGAAGTTGGTGAATTTCATTGCAAAATCTTAAGATAATGGCAAAGTATGAAGGATGACTAATTTTGCATTCCTGTACTGTTTAAAAATTTGGAATTAATTATTTACTTTTTCTGCATGGGATATTTTGCTACACAGGAAGAGGCAGAGAAGTGTAATTTTAATTTCAGCCTGCATGGAGCCTCTCCCAGCAATGATTTCCCATCCCACCATCTCTACCTACATGGAGAACTGAATGACCTCAGGAAATGAAGGGTTTTTCCTACTTTAAATCCTATCACTGAAGTTATCCAACTCACACAAACAGGATTGAGCAGACCCCTTGACCAGATCCAGTTCCTCAACTTTATTGTAGGATGAAATAAGACAAGATGTTGCTATATTTAATCCTTGAAACATAGAGCCATAGGAAGTGACCCTATAGATTATCAAGTCCAATATCCTGCTGGGTACAGGTTGCCTTAGAGCAGGGGTGTCAAACGTAAGGCCAAATCCAGCCCGTGATGTGGTCGGATCGGCCCGCAGGGCTGTCCTGGAACATGTAAGGGGCCAGCCCCATGTCGTTTTGGTCCGATCTACCCAATGAGAAGAGGAAACATCAAGCCAACTGTTTGAGGAGTGGCATCAAGCTGGTCATGCCAACCCAGTTGGCCCTGCCTGCCCACTCCCCTGAGGTCAACCACAGCCCTGATGCGGCCCTCAATGAAATTGAGTTTGAATCCCCTGCCTTAGAGAATTGCTGACAGATGATGACTATTCAGACTTTATTAGAAGACCTCCAGAGAAAAATAAGTCACCACTTTATGTGAAGCCTGTTCCACTGGCTGTCAGCTTATACACTTCTCATGACTTTTTTTTTTATTATTATTATTGAATTTCTATACCGCCCTACTCCCGAAGGACTCAGGGCGGTGCATAGCCATGAAATAAAACACATAGATATACAAAATTTAAAATCGAATAAAATGAATTAAATAAATTTGGCTGAATTAATACCCAATTTAAAATACCCATATTTTAAAATCCATTAAAAATTTAGAATTTACACTTAAAAGGGAGAAGATTTAGGCGAGGCCAGCTTGATGAAACAAAAGCGTCTTCAACTCGCGGCGGAAGGTGCGCAGATCCGGAATCCTCCGTATCTCTGGGGGGAGCTCATTCCAGATCGTCGGTGCCCCCACAGAGAAGGCTCTCCCCCTAGGGGCCGACAGCCAACATTGTTTGGCCGACGGCACCTGGAGGAGCCCCTCTCTGTGGGAGCGTACTGGTCGGTGGGAGGCTGTTGATGGTAGTAGGCGATCCCGTAAGTAACCAGGTCCCAAGCCATGGAGCGCTTTAAAGGTGGTAACCAGAACCTTGAAGCGCACCCGGAAGACCACCGGGAGCCAGTGCAGCTCGCGCAGGAGAGGTGTTACATGGGAGCTCCATGTTGCTCCCATAACCACCCGCGCGGCCGCACTCTGCGCCAGTTGGAGCCTCTGGGTGCACCTCAAGGGGAGCCCTATGTAGAGAGCATTACAATAGTCCAGACGAGAGGTGACGAGGGCATGAGTGACTGTGCGTAATGAGTCCCGATCTAGAAAGGGACGCAACTGGCGAATCAGGCGAACCTGATGAAAAATCCTCCCGGTCACGGCCGTCAAGTGCTCTTCTAAAGACAGCCGTGAGTCCAGGAGGACGCCCAAGTTACGAGCCCTTTCCGTGGGGGCCAATGATTCGCCCCCAATAGCCAGCGATGGCGCCAGCTGACTATATCGGGACGTCGGAAACCACAGCCACTCGGTCTTGGATGGGTTGAGCCTGAGCCCGTTTCTCCCCATCCAGATCCGCACGGCCTCCAGGCACTGGGACATCACTTCAAGGGCATCGTTGGGGTGGTCCGGGGTGGAGATGTACAGCTGGGTGTCATCAGCGTACAGATGGTACTTCACCCCGAAACCACGGATGATCTCGCCCAGCGGCTTTACATAAATGTTGAACAGAAGGGGCGAGAGAACCGATCCCTGCGGCACCCCACATATAAGGGGCCTCGGGGTTGATCTCTGCCCCCCTGTCAACACAGACTGCGACCGGTCAGAGAGAAAGGAGGAGAACCACCGTAAAACGGTGCCTCCCACCCCCAACCCTTCCAGCCGGTGCAGCATGATACCATGGTCGATGGTATCAAAAGCCGCTGAGAGGTCTAACAGGACCAGGACAGAGGAACAACCCCTGTCCCGAGCCCTCCAGAGATCATCAACCAACGCGACCAATGCCGTTTCCGTGCTGTACCCAGGCCTGAAGCCCGACTGGAACGGATCTAGATACTTCTAGATACTTCAGACTTCTAGTCTGAACCTACTGCTCTGTAGTTATAGCTCACGGTGCTGCTCCTTCTCTCTGAAGTTCCATACTCCCTCTTCTATATGAAACCCTTCAGATATCTGAAGGTTGCTACCTCATCTTCCCTCAGTTGTCTCTTGTGTAGGTTAAACAAATCCCTGATAAGATTTGGTTCTTCATCTTGCTATCCCTCCTCTAAACTCAACCCAATTCGTCACTGAACATTTTAAGTAATAGTACCAGAACACAACACTCCAAATGGACACAGTGGGGTATAAAACAATTACTTCTTGTGATTAGAATTTCTGTCAAAAAGTATTCCAGGATATAATTTGCAGTATACTATTGTAAGTCCTCGATTTACAACAATTCATTTAATGACCGTTCAAAGTTACAATGGCACTGAAAAGAGGGACTTATGCCTGTTTTTCAGTTTCAACCTTTGCAGCATCCCCATAGTCACGTGATCAAAATTTGGATGCTTGGCAACTGACATGTTTTTATGACAGTTGCAAGGTCCCAGAGTCATATGATCACTTTTTGCAATCTTCTCACAAGCAAAGTCAATAGGGAAGCCAGATTCACTTAACAACCGAGTTACTAACTTATGAACTGCAAAGATTCACTTAACTGGGGCAGAAAAGGTCGTTAAATGAGGCAAAACTCACTTAACAAATGTCTCACTTAACAACACAAATCTTGGGCTCAACTGTGGTCGTAAATCGAGGACTACCTGTACTACTCTCAAGCCAGATTTTATTGTTTTCATTTTTCCTACACAGATGCAGAATTTTACATGATTGTGTTAAGGCCTGAATTTCTTTTCTCTCCTATAAGTATTAGCCACTTCGTTAGCTTTGGGTCATCTGTAAACCTGACTAAATGTCCCCTCAACTCTCTCATCCAAGTTATAGTAAAAATGTTGAAAAGCACGGAGACCAGCCCAGAGACCAGTGCAGTGGTGAGTTTCAAATTTTTTTACTAGCGGTTCTGTGGGTGTGGCTTGGTGGGCATGGCATGGATTGGTGGGTGTGGCTTGGTGGGTGTGGCAAGGGAAGGATACTTCAAAATCCCCATTTCCTCCCGATCAGCTGGGACTCGGGAGGCAGAGAATAGATGGGAGCAGGGCCAGTCAGAATTTTTACTATCGGTTCTCCGAACTACTCAAAATTTCTGCTACTGGTTCTCCAGAACTGGTCAGAACCTGCTGAAACCCACCTCTGGACCAGTAGCCTTCCACTTCTAAGCTGAGATAGAATCCACTGAGAGATCACATCTGTTTTATGGTAAAATCACGGAGTTAAATGCTAAGTTTGTCTAATAGTAGCTTTATCCAGCCTATATTTTATCATTTTATTAAGCAGAATAGCATGGGAGAGTCTGTTGAAAACTTTGGTACGCTATTTCTACAATATTTTCCTAATTGTTTAATCACTAAATCAATCAGATAGGGTTAATCTGGCATAATTTGTTTGTGACAAACCCATGCTAGCTCATATTAACTGTAACAGCTGTATCCAAGTGTTATCAAACACGCTGGTTAATATTCTTTTCAAGGACCCTGCTCAGTAGAGGCATTAATCTGATAAATATGTAGTTTGTTGGGGTTTCTTTCTTCCCACTATTAAAGATGGAAGCATTTCCTTCCTTAACTCTTCTGGGACCTTATCATCCTCCAGATGATCTAAAATATATCAAGTGTGTTTCTGCAATCAGCCCAGCTGGTTCTTTCAGTACCGCAGAATGTGATTCACCTGATCTTGCAGACTTAAATTCACTTTTAGTGCTTTTATACTCTCTTGCCTTTCTTCAGGTGAAGTGTCTTCCATCCCAGGGGCATAATGAAAGCCAGCTAAGGGTCCCATTTCCTTTTCTTTTTATTTCTTAACAACCTCGGGAGTCCTCTTTTTTGTTGTTTTATGTATTCTTGCAAGCCACAGTCAGTGATAGTCTTTCCAACACTGACAAACACACCACTACTATCCTTTCTGAGGGAGATTGCCTTGTGCCCTTTGGTTATCTGTCTCTTCTTCCAGTCCCTCAACATGATTCATTTTCTTTTTAATGTTTTAGAAAGCACTGTATATACCCGGATTGGACTCTTTAGATTCTTTTTTTTTTCACTGTTCCTTTTTATAGGAATTGTGATTCTGCCTCCAATATCTTCATTTTGCAGGCTTTCCCATTCTTTCTAGGCAACTTGTCCTCCTTCAGGATTTCAAGCCATAAGATCTACCTTATCTTCCTTGAGAGTCCATCAAATTCTCTTCTGAATGTTATAAGCACATCTGCCTCTTAATTCTTTCCCCCCTGGATATTAAAGGATAGATAAGTGCTTCCTTAAAAATACCAATTACCTATACTTCTTCAGACAATACTTTTTTTTTTTTTTTTTCAGAAGAGGATTAGATCCAGGAGAGTTGGATCCCCTTGTTCTTCCTTCCATGTCCCGAAAAAATGAAAGTACTTACAAAAGAGTACAGGAATTTGTTGACCTCCGTTTCTTGGCAGAGTCAGATTTCCATCCACCATCCCAAAATGGCTTCCAATTAGTGGATCAAGGAAAGGGCTAATTTCCACTACACTGTTTACTTCTTAAAACTCTGTTCAGGATGGTTTGAAGCTATAAAATCTTTCCAAGGAGAGGAAGAAAAATATCTGTAACCTTAATAGAAAATGACTTTAGGCAATGTTGGATTTCATCAGTTATGTGTACTAGTGAGTTTCACTAAAATCAATAATTTCTTTACTGTAGTGTTACTAGATTTGGGCTGCAAACTTCTGGGCAACAGATTCCTGTTTTTTATTTTTGTTTCTTAGCTGTCATCCAGCAGACACATGGATTTTTATAGTCCAGAACTGATAGCTCTCCTGTAAAGGTTTCCCATTAGAATTTGTGATCAGATACAGATCAAATTATTACAAATCACACTAAACATTTTTAACATCAATTCATGATAAAAATGTTTTGCAGTGAAAATAGTATTCCATTAATTGGGAGATTAAGCTTTTCATCCGAAGGGAGTGTATAAAAAAAAATCAGGAATCCTAGCAATAGCATCTTTGACTTCTTATTGAATTCTTTCTCTGACTCCCCATCACTCAAATATGTTTGCATAGGGATACATCTAGAAGCCAGGATAAGCTGTTGCTATGTCAACACTAGCTACCTAGGAGAAGAGAGGAGGTAACAAAGGCAGCCAAAATTAGCAACATCCCTTCCTAAGCTGCAGCGGAGTCATTGCTTGTGAGATGGCTGAAATAAAACAACCATCCTTTAATTAGCTTGGTGGGAATCTGCGGGCCTCTTTGCAGCAATTCACAGCATTTGGGCTCTGAACCAAATAAAGACACACTCCTCTAAAAAGAGATAAAAGATTCAGAAGAAGCTTTGCCTCTGAGAGCATGAAGGAAGGATGAGAAAGCAAGGGCACTAGCAAGGGAGTTTGCATGAACTGGTTTGAGAGGCTAATTAAAAGGCATTCTATCTGAAACTAGACATCCCTGTCATAATTTGAAGTGACTCCAGGATGACTTTTCACAGCCGTTATGTTCACTGAAGGTAGAGCTGTCACACTCCACTATCTAAGGGCACATTTGCTGTTTACATTTCCCATGTTTGCTATGGGAAGCACCAGCGTACTTGCAGCAAACAGGATTCTTATGTAAAAACGTGGAGCCACCCTCAGAGGGGATTATGGCATCAAAAGCAAGATGGAGCCTCAAGCTGAGTAAACATTGTTAATGGGCAAGCAGCACTGACGATAGTGCCAAAATAAACAACTGAAATTAATTTGAGGACATTTTTACAGAGGGAATTGGCCCACACAATGTATAGGGGCAACTATATTGTTCAGTAGACTGGTAGCCAGAATCAGCTTTCAGCAAACCGCAACGTGTAACCATAATAGTTAACCAAGAAGAAACACATTGATTTTTATATATGTCACATTGATTTTTATGTAAAACAGCAGGGAAAACTAAGAACACTTGATGTCAAAATCTTTCTATCTCATCCTACCAAATAAAGTATCAGTCTTTCTAAAGCTCATCTTTTTCCCTTTCTATGTTCTATTTTTATACTTTCGGTAGTATATCTAATTTATTTATTTACTAGATTTATATTGCACCCACTTAGAAATTCCTCAATATGGCATCCATCAGAAACCAACAAATGAGGAGATATAATGGAAGGGATAAGTATTGGAGACAGGAGTCATTAAGGCTGAAGGATTCTTGGAACCACTAATGTTGTAAAAAGCACTTGAAAGAGGTGCTTCTTGAGGTATGGAACAATGTATGAAGCACCACATTTCAGAAAGTTAAAGCAGGTATCCCAACCTCTTAGGCTGTGGTCCAGTACCGGGCATCTGGTTGTTTGGAACTGGACCACGAAAGTGGTGGGTGAGCACATACGCGCAGCTCCATTTGTGCGAATGGCAGGTGCACATGCCCATCGCTCACGCAAATGGAACTGCATGCATGTGTGCGTGTTCATTCGTCACTTGCACAGAACCATCCTCTCCCCACACAGGTCTGTAAAGCCAGAATGGTTGGGGACCACTGAGTTAAAGCATATATATATGGGTCTTTTTTTTTTTTAGAAGTTTACACAGCTGCTTTGTAAGCTGCTTTCAGATATTCTCCTCCCCCCCCCATATACCCTGTTTCCCCCAAAATAAAACATCCCCTGATAATAAGCCCAATCAGGCTTTTGAGTGCATGTGCTAAAATAAGCCCCCCCCAAAATAAGCCCTCCCTGAAAATATTTAAACGCATACGCAGCCGGTCTCCGCCGTTTCCTCAGGTTAGGGTTAGGGAGACAGAGCTGGAAATCAGGTAAGACGGCAAGAGAAGCCCGCTCTTGCTCCATGCGCCCCAAAATAATAAGATCTCCCAGAAAATAAGGTCAAGCCCTTATTTCGGGGTTCAAAAAAATATAAGACAGGATCTTATTTTCGGGGAAACATGGTGTGTGTGTGTATGTGTATGTATGTATGTATGTGTGTGTATGTGTGTGTGTGTGTATGTATATATATATATATATATATATATATATATATATATATATATATATATATATATATGCAAAAAATTAAAATCTCGGGTGTTTTCCCGCGTCATTATAAATAAGTTGGTTAAAATATTTAAAATCCTAGTTAAAATCCCAGCTTAAAATCTTCTAAAATTCCTTACAGAGCAGTCTGCAAGGTCCTTTAAAACCTCAGCTAAAATCCTACCAGTGACTTTAAAAGTTTTTCTTAAAGCAACGTTTCAACAGGCTCACACCCTGTCATCTTCAGGCTCTGTTTCATGTAGAAGCTATGGGTTCTCTGTTGCGGGGCCGGAGCTGTCGCTTATCTATATTTGCTGTTGCTGACGTATGCTGGCTAGCCTGCAACTCTGTGTTCTGATTGGAGGACAACAGTTTTACTTCCTGCTTCCTTCTCCTAGCTACTTGGCTTCGTGTTACAGGCCCAGCTTTCTCAGATTCTCTATTATTATCTGTCTGCTATAGAAGGGAAAGGATTCTGGTAGGCATCACAGCACCCTTGATTGTTAGTTGAGATCTCAGCCTATCTTCTGGCTCGATCCTCTCTCTCTCCCTATTGCTAGCCACCCTCTTCCTTTTTTGCAGAGGGTATATATATATAGTGCATTACTGTTCTAGCCAGGGTTTTTCCTACGTAAATCAAGATGTTTGTATTGCCATAGTTGGGAGACATCTCAAATCACCACTTTCCAGGCTTTATCAGACATTTTGTGTTGTCTGCTGTGAGACTTAAGTTTCTATGAGTCTGGGGGTGTGTTTGGGTGTGCGTATGTGTGTACTGTTTTTATTACTGTGCTTGTTTTTAATCTGGCCTGACTAATTTTGTGTAGCTTTTTAATTATTTTGATGATTTATTAGATTTTGTAAGTCCCACAGAGTCTACTGGAATGGGCACTTGTAACACATTTAATGAAACAATAAACAGACCTACTTGATTGTGTCTGAATGGATAGGGACAGAGTTAGGGATATCTATAGCAATAGCACTTAGATTTATATAGTGCTTTATAGTGCTTTACAGCCCTTTCCAAGCAGTTTACAGAGTCAGCCTATTGCCCCCAATAATCTGAGTCATCATTTACTGATCTCGGAAGGATGGAAGGCTGAGTCAGTCTTGAGCTGGTCAGGATCGAACTCCTGGCAGTGGGCAGAGTTAGCCTGCAATACTGCATTCTAACCACTACGCCACCACAGGTCTTATGGATGAATTCTAATTAAACTTTGCCATAGCTTACTGATTTTGGAAAAAATTCTGTAATCCATTCTGGGTCTACCAATGTAATGAATATTAGCAAAATCTCCTGGAGCATGTTCCAATACCTCCTATCTCTGATGAGAGTAGCCTAAAGAAGGGTAATAATTAGCCAACATGCTAAAATAAAAGTTATATTCATGTAGAAATAACAGAGATTACATGACTCAGGGAAGGTTGAAGAAATGAAGAAGGAGCAATAAATCTTAATGGGAATGCTGGATTAGATCAAACATCTTTCTATATCCAAAGTAGTCAAAGAGATTCAAGTGCCAAACCTATCAATAGGACATGAGTACTGTGATAACCTCATTCAATCAGATAGTGATATTAAAAAGCAGGGATTTGATGACAATGTTATCAGGGAAAATCACCTCCTAATTGCTTAGATGATGAATTCTGCTTTTTTTAGAAAGGAAATAGGATGCTTGTATATCAAAAGCATTCTTACCATATATTGAACTACGACAAACAAAAGAAAATGAGACCATAGAAAACACTGAGACAACTATGTTATACTGAGTATGTGAATGACTTTCAAGAGAAGCCAATAGGCTTTTCTTATTATCACTTCCCATATATAAATACAAAAAAAAATCTGTTTCTTCCTCAGCTTTATATTTGAGTTAGACCACCTTTTCCTAAATCCTGGTCTTCTAATGCAACATAAAGCTACACTCGCAGTAGAAGTAGATTGAGAGTTTCCTTGTTGAATAAATGAAATCACTGAACTATGGCATTGCTGTTCAAAGCACTCACTGGCAATGTAAAATGCATACCATATTTTGATGGACTTTTTGGAGTGAGAGAAGAGATTTAAAAAAAAAAACTTGCAAGAGCTTAACTCAATAAGAAAGACAGAAAAAGATTATGTATAATTTGCACTTCACCATTAAGGTGCTAATTACTAGAGACCGAAAGACAACAGTAAAATCATACCTACGCAATTTTATTTTTTAAAAAAATATTACTTTGCTATTTTATTAATATAGCACACTGAAATACACAAAACAGGAAGCAATTTTTATGAAAGCATCTGTGATATTCTTCCAAATGAACTTTCTGAGGATGTTTCTATTATAAAATTCTTGCACCCAGTTTTATTTGTCTCCATTAAAAAGTATGTCTATAAATATACCGCATATATTTCAGTAGTGAGATTTTTTTTTTCTTCAGAATATGGGCAGTGTAGCTACTTCGAGTTTTTCTCGTTCCGAGTACCAGAAAATTATTTTGCAATTGAACAAGTCAATAAAACTACTTCATCAGAACATAATTTCAGAATGATTAAGATGTACTTATTTCCAAACCATCCTAGCACAACATGGATTGCATGTACTAAAATGCTCACGCACATTGCAAATAATACAACTTCGAAAAGCACAACCTATAACCCTCAGCAGAGGAACATTCTTCTTGATAATGGAAGAAAAAAAGTATTTGTGGGTGATTATTTAACAGGGAGTTTGAAACACTATAGTTGTGATGATTATAGTTTTCTGTGTTGAAGCTGAAATACGGAGAAAAGAAATTGAAGGAAAAAAAGTGACAAACTGTAAGAGGCATATTTCCAAACACACAATAAAGGAACAGAGACAATAATGTTCTATATTCCCTAACATTTAATGCCTGGTCAGCTAAGGCTACGGTCACTTCTCAGGGGTACGTGTCCCTTCTGTCTTCCACAGAAGAATAAACATAGACATAGCAGTGAGATATTTTTTAATTCCTTAAATTATTTCTTCTGCGGCAGGATAAAGAATGATATTTACTGAGTCTCTGTGACCTCGGCTTATTGATCCAGATAGCTGAACAAACATTCCAGCATGAAACATCTACTAATCAATGGTTTGTTTTCACAACTGCTGCAACAAAGTATTCCCTAAATTGAGGTACAAAGGTGCAATGTAAGAACCCTTATGTTGACTAGATATAAAAATGGCAAATTTTATATCTGACATCTGGTCAAATGAGCAAATGAGTTCAAATACCAGGAACAAGTAATTAATTACCTTCTCATCTAATGAAGTCCCGCTATGTATAGAATTAAGTGACAGATGGTGCTAATTCTTTCATTTTAGAATATAGTGCTATAGTTTTTCCCATAAACTAGAATACTACGAGCTCAAAAGCCTAAATTCTAACAAGCATCTTATATTTATAGTAGCTATTCTCCAGCCTGTTGTACTATTCCTGTGTCTATGGTAAGAAAAGAAAACTTGGGGGCCTCCAAATGTTGTTGAATGCCAATTTCCAAACATAGCAGACACAAATGATAAGGATTGTAGTCCAAGCATATCTGGAAAGTGAAGGTCATCAATCCTAGTACAATGCTAGACTTCTTCCTAATGTAGACAACTATTATCTGAAGGTACTTTATAGTATTTGGGATCTTATGAATGTCATCATATACTGTACAGTATACAGCTAAAGACATGCAATTTTCCATAGTATGGACAGTCATGCTATAAATGTAAAAGTAAATAAATATGGATCTAAAATGTCAGAGATTATACTTTCGGTATAACCTTAGTTACATACAGAGTTATAAACTATGTTATATTATTTTTTAAAGGACAAACTACGTTGCTATTGAGCTTTAAATTAAGAAATCCTCATTTCAACCCCAAGTTACAAATATTTTCCTTTACTGGTATCAAATCAGATTCTAAAACAGATAAGAAAATTACAAACAAACAAAAATATGATAGTTAAAAAGGAGGATTAGCATGTAATGGGTTTTTTTTAAGAAGAGGTATTTTCACAAAACAAAATAATATTAGATTTGAGTTACTCAGTTTAATAGAGATAGCAATTCAATATAGAAGTTAAATATTCATATCATTCTACTGGAACGATAAAGATCATAGCATGACGTAGTCTCCCAACTTCATTTTCTGCAATCAGTTCTTTAGAATGGCCGGAATCTCTAAGGCAATGATATTTTAACATAGTCTCATATAGCAATCGCAAACAATCTGATTGATGGTATTAAGTGCTGCTGAGAGATCCAGGCCAAAAAACAGAGTTGCGTGCAAACAGTCACAATGAGTCTTTAAGATAGTTTCAAATTGGACTAAAATATGTATCTTAGCTATCATTTTTTTAGTGAAAAAGTATATGATAAAGTAGGCTAAAAATGTTGGTTGTATTATACAGATAGAACAATGGGAAAATATGTGCTGAAAGGGCTGACATTTACATTATGTTATAATCCTAAAAAGAATTTTTATAAAATGAGATACCATGTCATATGTCATATGTCACCAGGCAAACTGTCTAGAATGTACAAAGACACTTCAAATGTTTGTTGGAAATGTGAACAACAAGAAGGGACTTCTTATCATCTTTGTGGAACACTTTTTTTAAAAAAAGCTAGAAAATTCAGGATTCAAAGACACACACAGATTCAGAGGATTTCAAAGACTAATATACACCTGAGACCAGAAGTTCTTTTTTTGGGACTGATGGACAAATAGATATGAAACTTTGCTTTTGTACATGATAACTGCAGTGAGATTGGGCGTTGGTCCTACCTGATACGCCCATTCTCTCCCGCGGGAGGGAACGGCAGGCAGCGCTGGGTAGACTCCGTCAGTTGACCAATCAGGACCGGGTCTGCAAGGAGTTTAAGCCCCGCCCTTCCTGTCGTTCTCCAGTTTATCGGCGAGGATTTCACTGCAGACTGGCGTGTCTCCTGCTGAGAGTAAGGAAAAGATAAGTAGAACCCGCCCCACCCCGGCACAAACGGCTCATCCCCCAAGAGGGTGGGGGCTGCCTGCCGTTCCCTCCCGCGGGAGAGAACGGGCATATCAGGTAGGACCAACGCCCATTCTCCTCCCTGACAGGGAACGGCAGGCAGCGCTGGGACATACCAAAGCTTGATGTCCAAGGGCGGGCCAAATAGGGTGAGCCGAGGATCAAGACTCATGCACTCGTTGAAGGACCCGCCTGCCGAAGGCCGCATCCGCCGACGCGTAGACATCCAGACGGTAGTGTCTGATGAACAGCGTCGGAGTAGACCAGGTTGCCGCCCTGCAGACTTCTTCTAGTGAGGCCTGGGTAGCCCAGGCGGCAGAGGTGGCGGCACTCCTGGTGGAGTGAGCAGTCACACGGGCAGGAACTGGCAAGGACTGGGACTCGTATGCGAAGGCAATTGTGGCTCAGATCCAGCGACCCAGAGTTGGAGCGGAGACCTTGGATCCCATTGCGGTAGGTTGAAACGAGACGAACAGGGCCTCGGTCTTACGAAATGAAGCAGAACGGGAGATGTAGACCTTCAAGGCTCTGCGTACGTCGAGAGTGTGCCACGCCCTTTCTAAGCGGTGAGACGGATTAGGACAAAAATTGGGCAAGGAGATTTCCTGTGAACGATGGTACAAGGAGTTAACTTTGGGGAGAAAGGTGGGGTCCAAACGGAGGACAACTTTGTCGTGATGAAAAACACATAGGTCCTTGCGGACTGACAAGGCGGCCATCTCGGAAATGCGACGAGCTGAAGTTACTGTGACCAAAAAGGCCACCTTAAAGGAGATAAATTTCAAAGACGTCGTCCGGAGAGGCTCGTAAGGAGGCCGAGTCAAGGAGTCCAAAACTTTTGAGAGGTCCCAAGTAGGGAAGCGGTGGACAACTGGAGGGCTCAAGTTGGATGCCCCGCGTAGAAATTGACGGATCAAAGGATCCTTAGAAATAGCTGCCAAGGATGCGCAAGCAGAGACAGAAGCCAAGGCAGCGGTTTGTCGCTTTAATGTAGACGGGGTCAGGCCAGCTTCAAACCCATCTTGGAGGAAACCGATGATGTGAGCCACCGAAGGTGAAGTAGGACTGATCCCTCGGGTTGAGCACCAAGACGAGAAGGAGCGCCAGGTAGACTCGTAAATACGAGTAGTGGACGGTCGCCGCGCAGCCTGCATGGTGGTAATAGCGGCGGGAGGAATATTGACCTGGGTCAAGAACTGCCGCTCAGTCTCCAGGCGGTTAGCTGCAGCCATTGGGGCTCCGGATGTACGAGAGCCCCCTGGAGAAGGCAAATTTGATCGTCCGGGATCCGCCAGGGCTGGGCAGTGGACAAGGCGATCAGGTCCGAAAACCATGGCCGACGGGGCCAGTGTGGAGCTATGAGGATCAGTTCCGATTTCTCTGCTAGAAGTTTCCGGAGGACCCTGGCGATGAGCGGCAGAGGGGGAAACGCATAGAGCAGAATGCCCTGAGGCCAGGGGGACCGAAGGGCATCCACCGCCTCCGCTCCCGGAGACAGGAACCTGGAAAAGAAACGTGGTACCTGATGATTGTCATGGGAAGCGAATAAATCAACCCCAGGTCGGCCAAAGCGATCGGATAGGTCCTGGAAAAGATCGGGATGTAGCTTCCATTCGGAATGGTCCACCAAGTTACGGCTAAGGGAATCCGCCTGAATATTGGACTTGCCAGAAATATGAGAAGCCCGTAAGGAAGCTAAATGAGATTCGGCCCAGGAACCAAGTAGTAGAGATTCTCGAAGAAGAGACCGAGAATGTGTACCTCCCTGTTTGTTAATATGGGCCTTAGCAGCAACATTGTCAGTTAAGACAAGCACGTGCTGGCCCTGGAGCAGGTGTCGAAAATGGCGTAAGGCGAGGAAGATCGCCCGTAACTCATGAAAATTAATGGAAGAACCCAGTTCCTTCTCGTTCCAGAGACCCTGAACCATAAGAGAGTTAAGGTGAGCCCCCCAGCCGGAGAGGCTCGCATCAGTAGTGAGAACCATCCTATGAGGCTCCTTAAACAAGGTACCCTTGGCAATAGCCTCTGAGCCCCACCATCGCAAGGAATCCAAAACAGTAGGAGGAAGAGAGACCTTGCGCAAGGAAGAAACAGAAAGAGAACGTTGAAAGGGGAGCAGGTACCATTGAAGGTGCCTGCAATGTAAGCGGGACCAGGGGACAATGTCAAAGGAGGACACCATTTTGCCCAGAAACCTGGAAAGAGAAAGAATAGATATAGGTCGGCCTGACAAACATTGGGAGGCCATATCAGAAAGGCTGGACTGGCGAGATGGAGAAAGAGAAACTGTGGATGAGCGAGTGTCAATGACAGCACCTAAATGTAGGATGCGATTTGAAGGACACAGGGAGCTCTTGGTCCAATTAATCAAGAAGCCATGAGCCTGAAGAAGGCGGAGTGTGGTGGTAACATCTTGTTGAGCCCCCTGAAGGGAGGAGGAAAGAATAAGAATATCATCCAGGTAGAATAGAATACGGATGGGTAGGGACCGGATGTGGGCCACAAGGGCGGCCATCAACTTGGTGAATACCCTGGGAGCAGAAGAAAGTCCGAAAGGGAGTGCCCTATATTGGTAGTGGGAGCCCCTATAGTAAAAACGGAGGAATTTGCGGTGGGGTGGAAAGATGGGGACATGCAAATATGCTTCGGTTAAATCAACTGAAGCAAGGAAATCGCCCTCCCGGATGCATTCCAAGATTGTAGAAAGGGAATGCATCTTGAACCGGCGGTACGTTATGTACCGGTTCAATGCTTTAAGGTCTAAAATGGCGCGCCAGCCCCCCGAAGCTTTAGGAACAAGAAAAAGCCTGGAATAAAAACCTGATCTACGCTCAGCTGGGGGAACAGGTTCAATGGCCTCGATCTGAAGGAGGTGGGCAACCGCTGAAGCCATACGGGCGCGGGAGGAAGGATCCTGAGAAAGAGAGCAAGGAACAAAAATACGGGGAGGGGAAGCTCTAAACTCTAAACGAAGGCCGTCTGTAACGGTAGAGTGAACCCAAAGATCGGAAGTAGAAATAAGCCAGGCATCAGAGAAGAAGGCAAGGCGGCCTCCAACCAAGGAAGCTGGAGGAGGGTTAACGAGCCTTGTGGAAGGGACGGCCTCTGCCGCCGCGGAAGGACCTTCTAGGGGGAAACCTGGAGTAGGACCTGACCTGGAATTCTTGGCCTTGCGTTCCTCTGGAAGAATAGTTGCGAGAGGAGCGGTGAAAGGAAGATCCGCTGTCAGGTGGACGAAAGGACTGGGCTCGCTGAAAGGATTGTTGACGAAAGTCTGACCTACGGGAGACCACTGGAAAAACCTTCTTGTGGTCCCTGGTCTCAACCAGTATTGGATCAAGGGAGGAACCGAAGAGATTAGTCCCTTCATATGGAGAGGCAGCCAGGCGCCATTTGTTCCTGGCATCAGCCTGCCAATGGCGAAGCCAGAGGAGCCTGCGGGAGGTGACAGAGGATCCAATGGCCTTGGCTGCAAAACGGGCCGAATTAAGGGAGGCGTCGGCCGAAAATTCAACAGCTGCCAATATTTTATTGATGTCCTGATGAGAACGTGAGTCGGAGGCTGGAAGGCGATCCTGCAACTGTTTCAACCACAAAATAGAGGCCCTGTTGAAAAAAGAAGCCGCCGAAACGGTTCTTATCGCCCAGGCAGAGGCTTGGTGACCCTTGACAAGGGTCCGCTCCGCTCGTTTGTCCTCCGGACGCAAGGACTCCTCAGGAGGACCGGCAAGGTGAGTGGTAGAAGACAAAGAGACCACTGGGGCGTCCACCTTTGGAACCTGCAACACGTCAGAAAAGTCATTGGGAATTGCATAAAACTTTTTATCCTGAGAGTTGGGCAGGGGCCCAGAACCTGGAGATGACCACTGTCTCTTCACCACATCTGAGAACAGCTTCGGTGCAGGTAAGGTATCCACTGGAACTGGTCTTTCCGCGAAAAGGGAAGCAGAAGGATCTTCAGATGAAGAAGTCGCTGCAGAAACAGGTGGAACTGGCAACATCTTGGTAACAGACAACGCCTTGAACAACAAAGAACGAAAGAGGTGAGGTTTGAAGAGACCCACAAACGCCGGCTGGTCAGGAGCCAGGCCTTCATCATCAGACCATTCCTGGTCCAAGGCCAGGTCCTCAGCAGAAAGGGAGATCTGGCTGGCAGACGTAGGAGAAGGAGGTCTCCCCAGATTGGGTGAAGCTTCCCCCCCCCCGGGAGAAATGACTGACTTGGCTGGAGCAGTCTAAAATATCCGATTCTGCACGCTGTTGCAGGCCCTCAGAAATCCCCTGACGTATGGAGGTTGCAATAAGGGAGGCCAGAGCAGGGGTAATAGTGGAAGGTAGAGAGTCATTGGAAGGTTGGGGTGGCGGAGGGGGGGGAAGGAGGAGGTGGAGAAGATTTCTCCTGGTCTTGGGTGCCAGGATCAGGAAAATGTCCCTCAGGAGGCAGAGTTGCAAACAAAATGGCGGCCCCATCTGGAGAAGGAGAAGCCCCTGTAGTCAACCGATCTGGAGAAAGCTCAGATCTATGGCAGATCTGGGGCTGGGCCTGAATAGAAGAAGAAGCCCCAGCTGGAGGGGGCTGAGGAGTATTTGAGGCGGGAGAAGGTAAGGGACGCTTAGAGGCTTGGATTTGGGCCTTTTGAACCGCCCTTTCCAGGGCCCTATGTCGGCGCTGTTCGTCTTTCCTGGTCTGAGCCGACTTGTCAGGAGGGGCAGATGACACTTTGGGCCCCTTAAGGCCTCGATGATGGCCTGAGATCCCTTCCCCCGGATCACTGTTATGGCGCTTCGTCTCCTGATGGGAGCCCGCCCCACGACCAGCTCTCGAAGAACGGGTGTCCACCATCTTGGATTCTCCCCCGTTGGCGCCAAAACTGAATTTAAAATGGCCCCCTTTTTTACTCACTGTGCCCCAAGCGCCGACAGCGAAGGAATGAGGCAGGCGGCTTCAAGCAGGAGCTGGCCTTCGGCGCGGTGGAAAAGGCTGCGGAGCGAAGGCTCTGAGGTGCAGCAAGCGTCTAGATGAGGGCAGTGCAGGACAGGGCTACGGAGCGAACTCGTGGGCCCTGCCTGAAACTGCCAGCCGGCAGTTAGGAGCAGCGATCGATCGTCCGGAGGCCAAGAATGAGCCGTTCCAAGCAGGAACGCAGCAAAGGCTCCCTTAAAAAACCGCGCCGTTCTCCTCCCTCTTCTATAATTTATTTTTATTTTTTATTTTTGTTTTGTGAAGATCTGTGATCAGACAGTGCAGGAGACACAACTGTCCAAGTCGACCGAGTCGATAAACTGGAGAACGACAGGAAGGGCGGGGCTTAAACTCCTTGCAGACCCGGTCCTGATTGGTCAACTGACGGAGTCTACCCAGCGCTGCCTGCCGTTCCCTGTCAGGGAGGAGAATATTGTAAGCACAAAGATTGATAGATTTGGCACTACCGCCAATGAAAGAGTGGTTGGTGAAAACAATGGAACTTGCTGGCTAAATTGTCTTATTTGAACAAAGAAAAGACAATATCTACAATTATTGTTGACTGGAAACCCTTAAAGACATTTTGTATGAAACAGAAAAAATAAATTGATGATTTCTGGTCAGATTGGCTAGATCAGTGATGGAGAACCTATGGCACATGTGCTGGAAGTGGCACGCAGAGCCATCTCTCCAGGCACACGAGCCGTTGCCCATTGCTCTTCCGGGTTCCGATGTGCTGGCCAGCTGGTCTTCATGCGCACAGGAGCACCAGAAACTAGAAGAGCAGCCGCCCGGTGCGCATGTGTGTGCCAGAAAGATGATCTTCCGGTTTCCAATGCACGCATGCGCACCGACCAACTGGTCTTCATGCACGCATGCATGCCAGAAACCGGAAGACCAGGTGGCTGGTGCGCATGTGTGCACCGGAAACTGGAAGATCATCTTCCAGCATGTGCATGTGCACCGGGAAGCTGCTCTTCCAGTTTCCGACACACAGGCGTGTGCATATGCTCCTGTATCGGACTCGGTGCCAAAAAGTTTTGCCAACACTGGAATATATTATAGAGAGAAGAGAGTTATGCTGTAACTATAAAGTAAGAAGTAAATTTATAATCATGCTTGTAACTTCTGTAAAGAAGATCAGAAATTACTGTTGTGATCTAGGCTTCCTGAGTCATTAAAACACACGAGTAGTCCCAAAAACCTCTTTTATTGCAACAGCTGTGAATTACGTTCATTCACAGCTGAGTCCCAATTAGTTGCAAAAAGCCCTTCGGGAGAAGTCCTTCAGTATAATCACCCTTTATCTCCCTTGACACTCTGCCAAAGACCTACTTGGCAAAGCCACACGGAGTCCAGAATCAAACAGAGATGCCGACTGGGAACAGAATTAACAATGTTGCTTTTCTGCAAAGGGCCCATGTGCCTTTGCTCCTCTTTTAAGCCTTATGGGAGGAGCCAATCATCTCCAGGCCTTACTCCGTCCCTTTAGTTTTAACTGCTCTTGCCTTCTGGCAGCTCTGCGCACGTGCGCACTAGGAACAGGCTCCTCCTGTTCCTCTGCCTCTTTGATATCTGACTCTGGAGGCTCCAGAGTCCATGCATAACTCCCAGATGGCCCTGGCCCCATCTCTGCCTCCAATGCAGAGCCCTCATCCGAGCCTTCCCCAGACTCCAGGACTGGCCCATGTTCCTCCCCAGCCTCCTCACTGTCCGACTCTGCTGCCAGCTCCACAGGCTCCTGGCAGACCACAACAATTACTTCTTTATATATTTTTTTTCTATTTTTCTTTTATTTTTTCCTTTCTTGCACTTTTACTTTTCTCTTTCTTTTTTTCTTACTTTATATTAGTTTGTATTAGTTTATATCTTTCTTTTTAAAAATATTTAATAAAATTATATTTAAAAAAAGATACCTTAGTTGTCATTTTATAAGGTTAAGTTTGACACATGGTTATAATTAATTAGAGTCCTTCTGAAAAAGTTTCCTATTTTCTCTTAGGTAAGCAGCCGTGACCACCTTCAGTTCTTCTGGTCTTAAAACATTCATTCTCTTCTTTTTCTTACAAAAGAAACTGACCAGCTGGGACAAAGAGCAGAAAGCTCCTACAGTAGTATGATCTGATTGAATTTCAAATGCCAAGTCTTCAAGACATTTACATTCCTTTCCCTTATCCACACTGATGCACTGATGCCTGTATTACAGTGGGATAACCTACAGTCAAAAACTGAAAATGGAGCACTGATGTGAAAAGACTGAATAGAAATAGGAACTGTTCTATACTCATGATTAATTAACCAAAATTGCTTTAGATTTAAAAACAACAACAACAAGAAGCAATAACCATGTGATATACATAGTAGAGAACCATTTTCTTTTCTCCAAAATTTTCTGGAGATTTTCCACTAGTGGTTGCCCTAAATCTTCACTCAAACAATATTTATTTTTCAAATCTTCTAGAGTAGAAGACTCAAGTGAAGACTGAAAAATCCTCACATCAGGTGTTAAAAAGTAAATGAAATTTTTCAAGGCACCTGCCTGGACATAATTATACAGTTCCAGCTGGATTTATTGACTGATCATTCAACCCAATATAATGTCTGTGAAAGAAAAAGAGAAAAACTGGACTACAGGACAGTCCCTCAATTTCATTAGGATGCATTCTCCATATTCCATCCAAATCAATACTGAGGACACATCCTACTATTTGTCCTAATCACCTTTTAGGTTCTCGTCTGACTACAAGGGCTATGTTTGTTTATACAATGTACATTTAGAGAAGACATTCAGAGAAGTTGGAACAGAAGAAACTGATGGCTTTGGAAGCAATACACTTTATTTTCTAAAGCAGCATTTCTCAACCTTGGCAATTTGAAAACCTGTGGACTTAAAACTCCCAGGATTCCCCGGCCAGCCGACTGAAAAACACTGTTCTTAAAGGAGCACCCAACTGCAATAAGTTCAGTCACAGAACTGGTATTTTCCAAAATAATAATGCTGTACTAACTATGGTAAGCAAAAAAATAATAATAAATAAAGTAAAATACAGTGCTTTCCATCTGGCCTCATTCTACCACATTCTAAGTTTCTGTAGGAAAATTCTGGAATAGAGAAGAAAGTGACAGGAAATGCTGAACATTGAGACTATGGCACAAAATGTTTTTCCGTGTTGGTTTTTGTCATCGTAGTTATGTCCGTCCATAACCTGTGACTGTTATCCAGCTTAGTGACTGCAATTTATTCCATAAACCAGAGTTACACAATTGTTTAGTGTGACATGCAAGTGCAGCCATTGTATCAATCATTAGGGGGGAAAGATAGCAATAACAATAGCACTTAGACTTATATACCGCTTCATAGTGCTTTACAGAACTCTCTAAGCGGTTTACAGAGTCAGTATATTGCTCCCAATAATCTGGGTCCTCATTTTACTTACCTCGGAAGGATGGAAGGCTAAGTCAACCTTGAGCTGGTGAGAATCGAACTGCCAAACTGCTGGCAGCCAGTCAACAGCAAAAGTAGCCTGCAGTACTGCACTCTAAGCATTGCACCACAGTGGCACCGATGCTTAATAAAGGGAAAGTTAATTCTGAGCTGAGGATGAACAAATTACTTGCACTGAATAAATAGGGGAGAGCTATAGGATGGAATTATTTTCCAAAGAACTGATGAATGATGTTACAATGGCACATGAAAGCCATGGAAAGGGAGACAGGCAGAAATCACAGAAACTGTGTAAGAAGGCAGGTTTCCCACCTCCACTTGCTGAAGAGTAAAATTAATTGATAATGTAGTTATGGATGACACATGCTTATGAGCAGCATGAGTGTATGTTCTGGTGTGGACTGGGGGTCGGGGGAGAGAACTTGGTCACTCATTTTTTTTTTTTTAAATAAAGAATTTACCACTGTAGCTCATTTGTTTCCAATATTGTTCCTAAATCAACCTCGCTACTTATAGCCTTCATCTTATTTGTATATATGTATCAGTTTAATACTGGAGGTATTCTCCCTTTCCACCAGTCCATTCTGAATTATGTCCTTAGGGTCTCAAGATTTGCTTCTTGAAAATCTTCAAATCCTCATTTCCTAGACCTCTTAAAGAGCTCTGAGAAGAACCACTTTCCCCCCAGAGTCAACAATTACTTCAACAGTCTGGCTGATCAAACAACCAATGATTATTTTTTACAAAGTTTTGGCTTTAAAGGTTGCATTAATTTTAAATGCAGTTATCTGAAATCATTATATAATCCTTCTTTAAAGAACTCTCTCTCTCTCTCTCCTTCTCTCCCTCTCCCTTTACATCTATCTTCATTTTTAAAGTCCAAAGCTAAATCTCAGAATCCCTAGTTCTGAGTCTTATTTACAAATGCAATTTTTGTTTCTTTCTTGCTTTTTCTTCTCATTTCTTTTTATTCCTTTGCCACAATTCCCTTATCCCTTTTATGGGATAATTCAATAAAGCACGAATATCCAGAATTATGACTAGGTTACAAAGAAACACAATTTGAATGACTGGATGATCTTTACAATTGCTTCAGAATGGTGAAAGCTGTATTATTATTTTTCTAAGAAAAGTTTTAACATTCACGTGGTTGCTATTAATATTTAAGGGGGGATTCCATGCAAAACATCAAAAATTATATATACAATTAATTGCAAATTGTTCACAGTAAAGTTGGCTTAATAAAGTTGCAGATACTGATTAGAATCTGCTGGGTTGGAACTTCGAACACGCATACCACCAAATTCCCATTCCTTATCTCAAATTAGTTTACTTCCCTCTTTGTTCAAGTAAGCATCAAACTGCATGAGAATTGTGATTTACCTCCTTTTCTTTTAAATGTTAAGTCCTTTACTTTTTTCTTCCAGCAACCTAGCTTCTAGGACTGACTAGATGATATGACAAATGGGTATACTTCCTAATCATGGATTAATCCATGGTCTCTTCTTTTCACTAATACTAATTAAAAACTTTCAATACTGCTTTGGAGAGAATTCTCTTTAACAGTTCCCAGAGAAATCTGGCATTAGAAAGAACGTTGTCTTACCTGAACGTTCCTTTTCAGCTTCACTGCGAATGCAATCCACACATGGGTTGTTTTCCCCATCGCTTATCTCTGACTGGGTAATTTTTCTTGAATATCTCCCTTCGTGTTGTGGCCACGCCCTGCTGTCCCATGATGCATCAGTCTTTGAACGAAGGCGCGACCACCTAGGTGAGGATTAAAGTCAGGTAAGTAAACACAATGGAGCCACAAGGATGGAGCTACAAGGAACTGCACCCCGCAGGAGGATAAAGAAACAAAGGAAACAAATGCAACCATAGGGTGGGGGTGGATTGCATTCGCAGTGAAGCTGAAAAGGAACGTTCAGGTAAGACAACGTTCTTTTTCCAGCTCACTGCTCATGCAATCCACACATGGGATATACCAAAGTTCAGATCCCAAGGGTGGGAGACAAATCGCTCCCAGTGGCCTGGCCTGCAAGAACACTCTGCAGAACACGTCGTCCGAATGAAGCCTCCGCTGATGCGTAAGCATCAATCTTATAGTGTCTAATAAATGGCGTAGCAGAGGACCAGGTGGCAGCCCGGCAGATATCCGAGACCGACGCCTGCGTAGCCCAAGCGGCCGACGTTGCAGCGCTACGCGTAGAGTGAGGCAAAATACGAGGAGGGACAGGACAGCCTCGTTGTTCGTAAGCCGTAGCGATGCACTTCTTGATCCATCTGCCTACAGTAGACGGAGATATCTTTTGACCTAGAGATGAAGGATGAAAAGAAACCAAAAGTGCCTCAGACTTCCTGAACGATTCAGTTCTACGAATGTAACGACGTAACACCCTACGGACGTCGAGGGTATGCCAGTCCTTCTCTCATAGGTGCTTGGGCGAGGGACAAAAGTCCGGAAGCACGAGCTCTTGGGCACGATGGAAATAGGTGTTTATTTTAGGTAAGAACGTAGGATCCAGGCGCAAAATCACAGTATTAGGCTGAAAGATGCAGAGATCTTTTCTAATTGACAATGCGGTAAGTTCGGAAACCCGTCTTGCGGAGGTGATCGCCAAAAGGAAGGCCACCTTGTAAGATAAGTACTTGAGAGGTACAGAACCCAATGGCTCAAAGGGATGAGACATAAGGGCCTGCAGAACAAGTGGGAGGTCCCAGGACGGGTAACGATGGACAGGCGGTGGACGGAGATTAACGGCCCCGTGGAGAAAACCTTTAATCGACGGGTGCAGAGACAGAGAAGAATAAGGAGGACATCTGATGACCGTGGACAAGGCAGCAGTTTGACGCCGAAGGGTAGACGGTGACAAACCCTTGTCGAGACCTGCTTGCAAGAAACACAAAATATCCACAATCTGAGCCGAGGTAGGGTCAACTAATTTGACAGCGCACCAGGAACAGAAGGATTTCCACGAGGACTCATATATCCGAGAAGTAGAAGGTCTTCGTGAGGCCTGGATGGTATCTATGACAGAGTCCGGTATGCAGTCTTTTTGCAGGATGACCCGCTCAAACGCCAGACGGCCAATTTGAGCCATCCGGGGTCTGGATGGTTGATGGCCCCCTGACGAAGTGACAGACGTTCCGGCGGAATCACCCATGGCGGGTGGATCGACAACGCTACCAGATCCGCGTACCATGGGCGGCGCGGCCAATCTGGCGCCACCAAAAGGAGCTCCGCTTGCTCTTCCAGCAGTCTGCGTATCACCTGAGGAATCAGGGGAAGTGGAGGAAAGGCGTATAAGAGACCCGGTGGCCAATGGCACGTGAGTGCATTGTGATCCTCCGCCGACTGACACGGGTAGCGAGTCACAAATCGAGGCAGTTGAGCGTTTGACGGGCTGGCAAAAAGGTCGACCACGGGAACGCCGAAGATGAAACAAGCCGTGCGAAATAGACCGGGGTGAAGTTGCCATTCGGACTGGTCTATGGTCCGTCTGCTTAGCCAATCGGCCCTGGTGTTCTCCACGCCGGAAATGTGATCGGCCCTCAATGATAGGACATGTGTCTCTGCCCAACGCAGAAGGCGTTCGGACTCCAGCATCAGGGGTCTTGATCGAGTGCCCCCTTCTTTGTTTATATGGGCCTTCGCTGCGATATTGTCCGTCAGGACAAGGACATGATGGCCCGACAAGTGCGGTTGAAAATGATGCAGAGCTAGACGAATAGCCCTTAATTCCAGAAGATTGATGTTGAGACGTCTCTCTGCCCCAGACCAGAGGCCCTGTACAATCTGGTCGCGAAGATGAGCCCCCCAGCCTTGGAGGCTGGCATCCGAGGTCAAGGTCAGGCGGTCTTGAACCAGGAAGTGCGAGCCCTTGTGAAGACCCGGTCCTAACCACCAACGAAGGGAGAGCCGAAGTTGAGGTGGAAGGGGCACCTTGCGTAGAGAGTCGCTTTGGCCTGATCGCTGGTAAGGGAGGAGAAACCATTGTAACGGTCTCGTGTGACGACGGGCCCATGGCACAATTGAGAAGCTGGAGACCATTTTCCCCAGCAACTGAGAGAGATGAAGGAGAGGAATGGTCTGATGCGATAGGACTAGATGGATTAAGTCGCAGATGCTTTGAATTCTGTCCGGGGAAAGAAAAACTTGACCCTGTACAGTGTCTATAATCGCACCGAGGTGCAGCAGAGTGGTGGAAGGGTGAAGGTGGCTTTTCGGGAAGTTTATTGAAAAACCGTGGATCTGAAAAGCCTCGACGACACTGCGAAGATCTCGAGACGCTTGACTCCTGGATGATGACAGGACCAGGATGTCGTCGAGATAACATAAGACCCTGACAGGAATCCTCCGGAGGGAGGCCGCAACTACCGCCACCAACTTTGTAAAGGTCCTTGGGGCTGATGATAAGCCAAAGGGCATGGCGCAGTACTGATAGTGGTCCTCCCCAATCTGGAAACGCAGAAATCTTCGGTGTGCCAGACGGACCGGAACATGCAGATATGCCTCCCTGAGGTCGACTGACTGGAGGAAATCCCCTCGACGAATTCCTCCAAGGATGGACCTCAGCGAGTGCATTTTGAATCTGCGGTAAGATACAGACAGATTCAATTGTTTCAGGTTGAGGATGGCCCTCCAACCCCCGGAATGCTTCGGAACGAGAAAGAGGGTTGAGTAGAAGCCCTCGCCCCGTTGCTCTGGGGGGACTGGTTCTATTGCTTTGATATGTAATAGATGGGAGACTTCCTCCCGTAGTCGGCAGTCCAACTCCCTTTGGAGAGGAGGGCAGCAAATGTGGCGAGATGGAGGGCGATCCAGGAACTCTATGGCCAAACCGTCTGACACTGTACGAAGAATCCACGCATCCGTGGTCGACTGTTCCCATTGATGACGGAAAAGATGGAGGCGGCCACCAATGGGATCCAACTGGGTGTAGTCACTTTCCTCTGCGGTATTGACGGAAGCCGGTACCACGGAAAGGACGCTTGGCTGTGGTGTTACGGGACCTGTCTCGAAAACGTTGGCGGTCGGACGAACGGTCAGGACCTTGAAAGTAGGAGCGTTGTGAGTAGGGAGCTCCTGATCCCGACGGGGCTCGAAAGGACTGTCGCTGATAATATGGTGTATAGCGGCGCTCAGGGCGGCGATAGGACGAAGTAGGCATAACCTTGCGTTTGTCCTTATCTTCGACCAGGACGGGATCTAGAGCGGCACCAAAGAGAGAGGAGGCCTTGTATGGAGCTGCTGCCAATTTCCATTTGGCTTTGGAGTCAGCCCTCCAGTTCTTAAGCCAAAACAGGCGCCGCGATGTTATGGAGGAGGCCAAAGCCCTTGAAGTGAATTTGACCGAATTCAAAGATGCGTCTGCCGAATACTCGGTGGCAGCAACTATTTTGTTCAAATCTTGATGGAGGCGCGTATCTTCCGGTGGTAATTTGTCCTGGAGCTGCCTCAGCCAAAGCAACGTCGCTCGATTAAAAAAGGACGTAGCGGTAGCAGTCTTAATCGCCCAGGCCAGAGCTTGATGCTCCTTGCGAAAGGAGAGTTCCGACTTCCTATCCTCAGATTTGAGGGCATCCAGGGAATCAGTGGAGACCAGAGAAGACGAAGACATGTTGGCGATCGGAGGGTCAACCACTGGTAGGGATAATAAGGCGTCCAACTCTGGCGCAGCGCAATAGAGTTTTTTATCGAGCGCATTGGGCCCCATTAGCGAACCTGGTTGAGACCAGGGAGACTGCAGTACATCAGAAAAAAGTTGGGGAAAGGGAATGAAATCTTTGCCCTGCTTTGAAGAAGAGAACAGAGCCGCATGTGGGGCGGTGGATGACGTAGCATCAGAAGACGATGAAGGCGATTCGGTCATGTTGGTGGTCTGCCGTGCCTTATGCAGCAGGGATTTAAACAAGGAAGGCCTGAATAAGCCAGTAAAGGCAGGCACATCAGGCGCAAGACCTTCATCTTCCGAAAGTTCCAAATCCTCCATAGGTTCGTCACCACCCTCAGACTCATCCGATGAAGCGGGTGCCAAGCGTGAAGGGGATTTGGCCCGAGTAGGAACCGACGAAGGAGGCATGCAAGAAGGTGCAATGGGAGCTTGTTGTAGGGAGGATTGGTGAATCCCAGCTGCCAACAAAGAAGATAAGGCATTGGAGAGTAAGGATTGCAAATCTATCTGAGTTGCACGTAACTGACCATCCGGGTCACGAAGTCCGGCAGCGGTCGGAGTGAAGGTCGCTTCTGGGCGAGGTGGAGGAGGAGGAGCCGATGCTCCAAGACCCACAGATGAAACATCCGGTAAAGACACGGAGGTCCGTTTAGACAAGGTGCCAGAGATACCCTGAGGATCCTTGGAGACCAAGGGACAAGAAGGTGAAGCTGGCAATAATTGAGAAGCCGATGTTAGAGGTGGCCCAGATGGAAAAACAGAGGCCAAGGAGGCCTGTCTGGCCTTGTCAAATTGTCGCTCAAGAGCCTTGTGGCGGCGTTGAGCATCTTTGTCTGCTGCCGATGACCTGAGGTGGCGGATATCCCCAGAGGCCGACGGAGGTCTGGCACGTGATTTTGACTTATGTTTGGAAGGGGCCCTAGGTGGGCTGGGCTCCCGATCCACATCCGATGAAAGGTAACCATCCGCCATTTCTTTTCTTTTCTTTTCTTTTTTTTTTTTTTGTTGATCAGTTAAGGATCTGTTATCAGTATATATAAACTGTTTATTTTTATTATTTTTATTTGTATTTTATTGGTTTTTTTTTTTTTTTATTATTATTAAAAAATAACAGGTAGAACAAGCCAACAATGAAAGGCAGCAGACGCCACAAGTCCCAATTAACAGGGACAGCAAAGGCAACAATCAATTTAAGTGAAAATGGCCAGCCAGTTGAAAGGCAAAAAAATGCCAGTAATCAAGTCCCGGGCGTTGCTAAGAGGGACGGAGCAGGCTGTTTTTAGTCGCTCAAAATGGCTGCCCTTAAAATGTGAGCAAACTGAGCACTCAAATGGCCGCCCAGGAGAAATCCAAAATGGCGGCCGCAGGCTCGCCACGGTCGTTGTAAAAGGGCGGGCTGACACTTGAAAGTTCTTCACGGCCCGTAGAAAACTAGACGATGCAGGCGCCGCCCGAGGGACAGACACCTGCTCTGCTCACCACAAGTGTAGACTCCTGCAGCCGATCCCCAGCAAGCGCCAAATTTTGAATGAAGCCGGCCAGCGAAGCGCTCAGGAGAAGAGCGACGATGAGGCGATGACGTCAGAGCCTGCAGGGCGAACCATGCGGAGAGCTCCGGAGCCGCCGCTACGAGCCCAACAACAAAAAAACAAGCTTGAAATTGGTGTGGGGGGTGCAGCGGCAGCCGCAAGCCCCTCGCGCACACCGGCGGCTAAAATGTCAGAAGGAGAACGCCCGAAGGTCGGAATCCCCAGCTGCGGGCAGTAGATGACAGGAAAGCCCGTGCGAGGGGCGAGGGGAAGGCTCCCGACTCAAACCCCCGTCTGGCAGCAGGAATAAGGGCTCAACCGAAGAAAAATAATTTTAAGCAAAAATAAAGAAAAACCTAACGCAATAACTAGAAAAAAAGGCAATAATTTCACCACGAAAGGAGAAAAGCACCAGTCTGGAAGCGACTGAGTAAAAAGACTGATGCATCATGGGACAGCAGGGCGTGGCCACAACACGAAGGGAGATATTCAAGAAAAATTACCCAGTCAGAGATAAGCGATGGGGAAAACAACCCATGTGTGGATTGCATGAGCAGTGAGCTGGAAAATGGGTGTAACTTGAGAAACTAGCTTAATTTTGAAATTTTTTTCCATCCTTCTTCCTCTCAAAAACAATTCTGAAATATTCTCCTGCTGTTGTAACGGTACGTGTCATAAAAACATCACAAATTGTATCAACTTGATAGTTGTCCAGAATTAAACTAAAAGTTTTCATCCTCAGCACATGGCAAAGTAGTACTCTCATAATCGCCGTATATCCCCTTCCATCACTGATCCCTAATCTAGCATTTGTTTTTACGCGACCTGGTAAAAATTTCCATTCTATTGCAAATTCTTCCTCTGTTGTTTTAAGAACATAACAAACATCTCAATATTCTTAATACATATATACAGGTAGGCCTTGACTTACAACAGTTTCATTTAGTGACTGTTTGAAGTTACAACAGGAGTGAAAAAAGTGACTTATGACTATTTTTCATACTTATGACCAGTGCAGCATCCCCATGGTCATGTAATCAAAATTTGGACGCTTGGCAATGGACTCATTTATGACCGTTGCAGTGTCCTGGGGTCACATAATCACCTTTTTTGACCTTCTGACAAGCAAAGTCAATGGGGAATCTGGATTCACTCAACAGCCGTATTACTAACTTAACAACTGCAGTGATTCACTTAACAACTGTAGCAAGAAAGGTTGTAAAATGGGGCAAAACTCACTTAACAACTGTCTCACTTAGCAATATCAATTTTGGCTCAATTGTGGTTGTAAGTCGAGGACTCCCTGTATAGAAAAACACACGTATAGTGAGCCTCTGGGACTCCACCAACTTTTTCCTCATAGCAAATGAATTGCAAACCTTGAACTTTAAAAAACAAAGAAAACTTTTCCTGGTTTCAAACAATGCATGATTATAGGAGACGGATAATAATCCTAATGCTTTTTCTAGTAATAAAGATAGAAGGGGTAGGAAAACACAAAATGGTTATGAGTGGAGGATAATACCATGTCCATAAAATTCTGTTAATAAGTCAGAGCAATTGGACAATAAAATGTTCATCGAGAAACATCCAGAAAAATATCAGTAACTCAAGGGCATTTGTAAACAGTCACTTCACATTTGCATTAATGAGGTGAGAGAAATAAGCATTTTTATTAAATTGTCCACCATATTTTTAATATTCTTTTTGTGTTGCCTTATCCCAGCGCAGACATATTCTTAACTGCCACAGAAAGAATTGCTTTTTTTTTTTTTAAAATCATTGGAGCTCTAGAGAACTTTGCCACTTTCAAATATGCTTCAGCACGGTTCACCATACAGCTTCTTGAGAGAAATGATTTTTGACTGGAAAGTTCAGACATGCACAAAAGTAGATGTAAGTCTCAGCATGCTATTGATCCAAATCTACAGCAGTCATGCTTTTTCACGCTCCAGTCAGATCCTGACAGGGTTGGCCTCTCCATTACAATGACAATCGCAATCAGGGCCACCATCTGCCTTCCTTTCTCCCCTTGTAATCCAGCAACATCTAAGACAGCAAGAGAAGAAAATGGCTTTTTCCAAATTAAGTTCAAGCGGCTGAGGTGAAGAAGGAACCATGGAATCCTTATCTGAAAGAACTGTTTTATCTCATCAAATAATTGGTCAACTTTCAAGCGAAGTCTAGCTAATGCAGTTTAAATGAAAGGACCTAATTTGACGACATTGTTCAAATGCAGCCCTTGTGTGAGAATCTTCAGTTACTGTTCAAGCTTAGATGCTAAAAAGTTTCTCAAATACATTCGGGTTTATCTCTCAACAAAGGCAGATTGCCACACTTGACATAACAGTCACCAGACCAATTCTTGCATTTCTGCAAAATATTCAAATAATCCTCGACTTATAAGCACAATTGAGGCCAGAATTTATGTTGCTAAGTGAGAAATTTGGTAAATGACTTTTGCTCCATTTTTCAACCTTTTTTGCTACATTTGTTAAGTGAATCACTGAAGTTAAATTAGTAACACCATTGTTAAGTGAATCTGGCTTCCCCATTGACTTTGCTTGTCAGAAGGTCACAAAAGATTATCATTTGACCCCAGGATACTGCAACCTATCATAAATATGAACCAGTTGTCAAGCAACCGAATGTAAATCACTTGACCATGGGGATGTTGCAACTATCATTAGTGTGAAAAATGGTCATGTCACTTTTTTCAGTGCTGTTGTAACTTTGAATGGTCACTAAATGAACTGTTGTAAATCAAAGTCTACTTGCATAAGTTCTCTTTGGATTTTCGTAGATTTTATATCAAACCTTCAGGAAAAAAAAGATATATTTTTCTCCCACTGGATATTATGAACCACCTTCTAACCTTGAATTACATTCCATTGCACAGAGTCATGGATATCATGATAGTTAACCAAGGTAATAAAATTTTGGAAAAGACAGTGTTGTCCATGAGAAAAAAGAGCTCTTTTTCCCAGAAAGTATCTTGCAAAACTTTCTCAGAAAGGAATTTTCCAGGGAATTTCCATTAGTGACACATACTTCCCCAAAGAGTGATTTAAAAAAAAAAAAAAACAGCATGCAAGAAGAAACATGTTGGCCATCATTTCATATCGTGAACAAGTTGAGAAAGTCATTATTCTGATGAACATGCTGGAATTGAATCCTCAGGAGTGGAAATTCATACTAAGCTGGCCCTGAAAAAAAATATGGTGTATTTATGGGGAAAAATCCTGCAATTTCTTTCCTATACCCCAAAATTTAGTTACTGCAAGTTAGTTACTGTCCACAAGACAAAAGAAAAAGGCCAGAACACAATGGGATGATCATAGCATAAATATATGGTTACTTTTGCTTTGTGTTTCAAGCACAGAAATCATCCTATGGAGCAGGATAATTGTGTATTTGCCTAGGACTTTCCATGCAACTGTCTGTCTTCTGTGACATATAATTTAATGAGGCAATATAATTCAGGCATCCATGTATTCTTAGAGTAAGCTTCTTAGATATAAAGAAAAAATTTCACCTTTTGTTTAAGCTGTAGAAAATGATAAATGGCTCTATTAATTTTTACTTAAGAGCAGCAGTGAAACTGATATGTAAGAACATCAGCATGAGAATAAATTCAAAATACAATTTAGCATTCTGTCCTTGGGAAAGTTCAAAGAGATGTCTCTGGGTAGCTTGTACCTTGAAGACAAAGATCCACAAATATTTCAGGAGGTTGTAACCACTCTGCACTTTTGCAAAAGATCACAGGCAGTCAGAAACAAAAATCAGAATTTAAAAAAAAAAACCTTTAAAATAAATATATAATGAGCAGAAACTCTTAGGTAAGAATACAGAAATCTTATAAAGTTTGGCTATCTTGTGAGAAGTTTGAATATTTATTTTATAAATTGTGGGGTTCAATGTTCATCCTATTTAATTTAAAGACTCCAGAAAAATCATAGCTTCAATCTTGCTTTATATACGTAAAGCAGTAGCAGGAACCATATAAAATTGTGGGCAAAAGCATTTTGAAATACAACTGGGTTTATACAACAAGCTCACCAATAATGTAGTTTGGTTTGAGTTTAAGAGATTGAATGAATCCATTTATGGTAAAGTCATACCGCAAACCACTAGAATTTCCTCTTAATTTTCCAATCTAAATGTTAACCAGATTCATCCATGCCTATTGACCATGATTAGTCAAAGTTAGCTAGGCTCTATCACCTCATGTCAGGCAGGTAAGTGCTAGGCAGTCTCAAATGGTACAATTGATAGATATCACTTTGGTTGATCAAGCTGCAAGGGACAGGAATATATGTAATCTTCAATTTATAACAGGTCATTTGGTGACCATTCAAAGTTGCAACAGCACTGAAAAAAAGTGACTTAGCACCGTTTTTCTCACTTACAACCTTTGCAGCATCCCCATGTCACGTGATCCCCATGGTCACGTGAAATTCAGCAACTGATTCACATTTATGACCGTTGCAATGGCCCGGGGTCATGTGATTTC